>NC_056739.1:1750547222-1750729722 GCF_019279795.1 Protopterus annectens
TGTATCAGTTCAGTTGACCCACCTTTCCACAAAAAACACATCTACTCTTCATACTAATACCCCCTGAAGTCTGTACAGAATTCAACATCAATAAGTGCATGCATCTTCTCCATGTTCTTTCCTCAGTATTTAAGTCCTGGGGAATACTTTCTTCAGTGCATGGACCTGTACTGTTAGTTGAGAGCCTGTGCTAACATGGGATGAGTGTGTTAGAAATGGTTTATAACTCTTTTTCCACAATCTCAAACTTGACTGCAAAGTCATTTTAGTCAAATGGTTTGGTGATTACATCTGGCATACTGTTTCTGACGTTAATGCAACAAGCCTTTTCCTTCACATCCGAAATGTAGCTGTGGGCGTTATTTCTGTAACGGCCACCTGTTCTCCAGGCTGTACATTTGCAAAACAAGCTGAACTTCATATCCATGTCTTCATTTGAGGGATATTCTAATAGGGGAGATCACTAAAGTGGATGCAATCTGAAACTCTGCCCTCATTTTTATTAAAGGACATTTTTATACCCCAAATGGAAATTGTGTACTTATCGTAATGAAGTCTGGAAGGGCATGTCCATGCTTTGTAACATAGCCACCCTCTTTTCTTTCATGTAGAAGGTTTAGAGCGATGATGAAAGGCAATTGCCTGCTTTGCGTGACTCGCTACAAATCTGAAGAGGATAAGAACTGTGGTGTAATTGTGATAAGGGAAGGGAGCATGGTAGTGTGGTAAAGTTTTATATACTTCAGTGGTCCTAATGTCTGTTAACTTTATTTCTGCTTGTATTGAAGATGTAATTGTTCTTTCCAGATCTGGTGTTTTATGGCAAGTATGTAAATTTTAATGTTCATCATAATGATCACTGCTGCAGTAGCTTTAGCTCTATGGGTTATATCTTGCATAGGGTATAACAGCCAGCTTCAAAAGCTTCAGGGCACCTTCCACGTACCCAGTTAGTCCATTAACTCGAGCTGAGCTGACTAAAAATACAGGTTTGGATGCAAAGCTTCAGGGCTTAGAGTATGCGCCTCTCAGTCTTTCTAGGATTGATGGTTGGCTTGTGCTTTTCCTTTGCTAGGCAGATTAGTTCTTTTGGGGGGGGGACTTCATGTTAAATTGGTTAATAACACTTTCCTGTTCAGGAGAATTTTATTTTAAAGCTCAGAGTTTGATTTAATGGGCTGTCTCCAGTTTAAATCGTACTTTAAAAATGTACTCTTGTTTAAAACTGAAAGGCAAAAGTTTAAAGTAAAGCAGTGTCTCCCCAGAAATGTTTTTTCAAAACAATTTTCCAGCCCCCAAAAGTAAAATACAATGCTTTTTGCTGTGTTTTTTTGTGGGGAAAAAAGGGACTTGAATTTTATCAGCTTTTGCTGCTGCTTCTCCATGGGAAAGGGACACCATTTTTGGCTTTACCATTAAACAAACAGCCTTTTTCTACCACAGCAAACTAGAAATTTGCATGAGCTGCAAGTGGGTGACTCTGCTGTGGCCATTAGTTGTACCTTAGACCATTTGTCTTTTGCCCCAGATTCCTGTGGTGTAGCGCCTACAGCCAGTGTGGGCTGGTGGTAGCCAAATCCTGTGCAGCTCTTGGGGTCCCCTTCATAAGTAAGGGAAAGCCATTCTTGCCTGTCCTTGAAGGGGAACAGGGAAGGCTTTCCTGTTTGGTCACATTGTTGTGCCCTTCCCTGGGGAAGCTGCTGCCACCACCGTTAGTAATACTGTTGGCTCCGTTTTTCCTGTCATAAAAAAAGAAACACAAAATGAAACGTGTTTCTACTCTAATTTCCTAAAGACGGGAGTAGTTTATTGGGTCTGGCTTGGGATTTCATTCAGGCTATTGATTCTTCTTTAATTACGGCTATTGATGCTTCTTGGAAAGAAGTTTCTGGTAATAAAAAAGGTTAACTCTCTCTCTTTTTTTTTTTTCTGAGGAGATTCGGGATTCTGAATCTGAACATGCAGGGACGGCTACGGGGTTTGCTCCCAAGAGTCTGTCAGCTGCCCTTAAAAGGTAGATAGGTTGTAATTTCCTCAATCTTTTTAAATATTTATACACCTTTCCCAAACCTGACCTAGCAGCTACTGCTTTAGTTAATCTTGCTGCTGCTAAACATTTAGATCTGAAGTAGGAGATTCATTTGTCTGCAACCTGTGGGTTATGGATCCGATATCGGATCCGAACCGGCATGGTTTACCAGCTATGGATCCAAGCTCTCGGCTCCTCCCCTCACCCATAATGCCCTGCTCTACCCTCATGACCCCAGATCTCGTTTGCCGCGCATGGTGACCAGATTGTGTTTTTCCAGCTAAGTGATATTTCTAGTCTCTAAAGTGCTTAAATTTGAAAGTTTTTGTTAAAGTTGTGTGAAAGTGTAGGTTTCCCTCTTATATTATTATTTTTTAGTGTTTAAAACTTATTTTTAATATCCCTCCCCTCGCTGGTAGCGTAGTGTGTGTTTGGGCCTGTGAGTGGCTTTTGTTACTTTACTTTTATTAGTTCTAGTAACCTTGTTTGTTTGCTTTTGGGATGTCTGAGCAGCCCAAAGCTGTATTCCGAGTGTGGCCATAAGCTTTCCCCAGCTGATGGCCACACTCGGTGTGTTAGATGCCTGGGGGTTGAACACCTCACATCTGGATGTTCCATTTGTGCAGGGTTCAACCCCAGGGCATTGAAGGAGCGGAGGTCCAAGCTTGTCTTGGCGGGTCTCTTGCCGCCGGACTTGGCTCCGCCTCCGCTCCTTCGGGGTAACTGTTACCACGGTTGTCCCTCTCCGGCTCCCCTCCTCCTCCTGAGACTCAACCTCCTTTAGTGGTTCGGAGGAGAGGAAGCTAGGAAGAAGGACCGGAGGAGAAGCACCATAAGCGGCGGGCCGAGACCTCTGTTTCGGCCCCGCCAGCCAAGCGGGCTTCTCCCCGGCCTCCTTGTCTGCTGGCTCTCCTCCTCGGCTCCGGTCTCCAGCGTGTTTTTCACCGGGACCTGAGGAGGAGGAGACCCGATCTCAGTCGAGGCTATCGAGGAGACACTCAAGGCCTACCTCGGTAGCCTCGTCGAGATCAACTTATAGCCTGTCGGACGCTGATCTGGACCGGATGATGAGAAGGTTCATCCAGGCCCAGATGCAGATGGGAGTGCTTTGCCTCCCCTCTGGGGGGGAGCTCGACCCCCTTTTTCAAGCCAATTGCTCCTTCTCCGACCCGCTACCCAGGTTCGGAGCAGTTGGAGCCGAGCAGCTTTGGAGCCGGGGGTGGGTCTGCGCCGATAGTACTTGGTACCCGGATCCGACCCTGCCCTCGAGTGCACCGGATCCGACCTCTCGGAGCCCGGATCCGAGCTTCGGAGCCGGGGGGATCAGTGCTCCTTCGGCGCCGTCTGTGTCGGAGCGCACTGTCCCTTCAGATCCGAGCACTTCGGCCGGCTCCGATCCACCTCGGATCCGAGGGGAGCCGATTGTCGGATCCTTTGGTCGAGGTCGGCTCCCCTTCGACTTTTGATGTAGTGGAGAGGGCCCTGTTGAGGGTCTCCGGACCCCGGCACTTGTTTCGGCTCCGTCCCGCGCTCCCTCTGCACTGGGTCAGGCTTCCACCATCCGGCCCTTGGGACAGCCCGCTCCTGTGCCCCAAGCTGTTCCCTGGAACAGGTTACTGTTTGCGAGGAGTCCTCTGACAGCCCCCAGAGGATGTTCCTCGCAAGCATACGTGCAAAAGGAGGCACATTGACTCCCGAGTCTCTCACGGAAGACACGGATTTGGAGGAAGGGGAAGGCTCCCCACGGTCACCCGAGGATGTCTCATTTGGAGACATCATGGAAATGCTCCGCATAAGGGGTGGTTTGCCCCAAGTCTTCCTCGGACGAGTCCGTGTTCTTGGAGGCATTTGAAGCGGGCCCGTCTACCTCTTGGGTGTCCCCTCCTGCCGACCCCCTGGTGGACCTCATTACCACCAGGGCGTGGAAGGAACCGGACACCGTGGAGCCAATCCTAAAGGCCCGACCGGATCCTCAGTCCCCGGCTGACCGTGCCCATTGGAGTAAGGCCTCCGGTAGATGCCATGTTGACGGCGGCCACCAAGAGGGAACTTGCTCAGGAGAGTCCTTCAGTCCATCCCCCGAGCAAGGAGTCTCGGATGATGGACCGCTTGGGGAAGCGGATGTTTAGTTCAGCGACCTTCACGGAAAGGGCGCTGAACTACCTGGCACATGTGATTAGGATGCAGCGCGATCTTATTAAAGAATACGCTGCATCCCCCCAGAGTCCATGTCGGAGGAGGACAAAGTGCTGCACTCCACCCGCATGGCCACTCTCAGGTCTGTTACCAATACCTCTATGCGGCTACTCTCCCATGCTACGGAAGGCGCCGCTAGAGCCGCAGGGGCAGGTCTAGTTACTAGACGTCAGGCCTGGCTCTGTCATTGCGATTTCTCAGAGCCCTTCAAAGCGTCATTTGCGAATGCCCCCTTCGATGGTTCTGCCCTCTTTGGCAAAACTGTTTGCGACACTTTGACGCAGAGCGAGAAGGACGGGAAGACGCTGTCTGCCGTCGGAATCCGCTTCTCTGCACCCCAGAGGCCCTATTCTAGGAACCAAAAGGGTCAGAAGAAGATGTGGTTCCGGAAGTCGCAACAATCCCAGCCTGCTCCGGACAACCGGTCCTTCCGTGGCAGAGGAGGACAGGGAGGACGCCGCCCTAGAGGCAGAGGGGCTCCCAGGAACTTCGGGTCCAGAGAACCTTCTCTGAACGGCCCGTGCAGCAACCCTGAGGGTTGCCCGGCTGCTCCACTCTGGAGGCAGTCGGGGGCGTTGGAGCACCTAGCGGCATGGGAGTCCATAACATCAGACCGCTGGGTTCTCCAGATCATATCCAGAGGATACCGTATCCCTTTCGTCACTTGTCAAAATTGAAGTCCCTCCCCGACGTTCCACCCGGTCAACGGGAGGCCGCTTTGGCAGAAATTGGCCATCTGCTAAAGAAAAGAGCCATCCAGCCCGTCCCCCCAGACCAGATCGGATCAGGGTTCTACTCCAGGTTCTTTTCTTGCCAAAAAGACGGGGATCTAAGACCAATTTTAGACCTTTCTCTCTTGAACCTGGCAGTTCCCAAGGAGAAGTTCCGAATGGTCACTCTGCAATCTGTTCTCCCCCTTCTGGGAGAAAATCACTGGATGTGCTCCATAGACCTCAAGGATGCGTACTACCATATACTAATGGACAGGTGCTCCAGGAGGTTTCTCCGCTTCCGGCTGGGAGCCAGTCACTACCAGTTCCGGGTCCTTCCCTTTGGTCTCACCACAGCCCCCAGGGTGTTCACCAAAGTATTAGCAGTGGTAGCGGCCCACCTGAGGCTTCAGGGGGTGCAGGTCTTTCCCTACCTGGACGACTGGCTCCTTACCACCCCAACAAGGCATCTACTACTATTGGCGCGAGACTCCTTTCTCCATCTTGCTCCCAGTCTGGGCATCACTATAAATACAAAAAAAATCCAACCTAGCACCCACGCAGTTCATAGATTTTATAGGTGCCAGGTTAGACACAAGGAGTTTAAAAGCCTTCCTCACTGCGGACAGAGTTCAAAATCTGCAGCTCCAGGTGCAGGCCATTCTCCACTCGAGCTCAGTTCCGGCGGAGTTGGTCCTGAGGGCTCTAGGGTCCATGGCGTCTGCTATAGCACTTCTTCCTCTCGCCAGGTTCAATATGCGCATCCTCCAGTGGACACTCCTAGTACAGTGGTCGTACCTTGCTCTTCCTATGCATCATCCCATTGCGATCAGCAAGGCTTGCAAGCGGTCCCTCCTGTGGTGGCTTCACTCTCCAGATCTCCACGGAGGCCGCCCATTTTGTGCTTCTCCCCTCGCCACGGTGACCACGGACGCCTCCGCCTCGGGTGGGGGCATTTGCAGGCCGGACCGTCCAAGGCACGTGGAGCGATTCAGAGACCTTACTGCATATCAACGTTCTAGAGATGAGAGCAGTGCTCTTAGCGTTGCTAGCACTTCAGGCCTTTCTTCCCTTGGGAACAATTGCGATTCAATCGGACAACATGTTGGTTGTCTGGTATATCAACAAGCAAGGAGGAACCAGGTCTTACCCTCTTTGTCGAGAAGCCATGAGAGTTTGGGAATGGGCAATCTCCACCAACCGCTTTCTCATAGCAACGTACATTCCGGGTCGGTCCAACATCCTGGCGGACAAGCTCAGTCGCACCATTCTCACCCCTTACGAGTGGTCTCTCAATACTCAAGTAGTGGAACGCATATTCGCACGGTGGGGAACTCCTTCTTGCGATCTTTTTGCCTCTCCCTCAAACACCAAGTGCGACAGTTTTTCGCTCTGATACCTCCTCCAGGAGGTTCCCCAAGAGACGCTCTGGTGCATGCTTGGCCACCCGGTCTTCTTTATGCTTATCCCCCTTGCCTCTGATGCTCCAAGTTCTTCAGAAAGCCTCTCGGTTGGGGTGCAGAATGATTCTCATTGCTCCGTTTGGCCTCGACAGATCTGGTTCCCCTTCCTAAGGTCTCACTCTGTGAATCCTCCTTGGATTCTAGATCCCATTCCGGATCTGATATCTCATCCATCCCGCTTATCTCCTCCGAACCTGGACAACCTGAAGCTGACCGCTTGGCTGCTCCAGTTCCACTCTTGATCAGGACTCCCGGTATTTCGTCCCCTGTTAAGGCGATCCTGGTGGCAGCTCATAAACCATCCACTAGGAAAGTCTACCGTAGCAAGTGGAAACGGTTTTCTTTGTGGGCGGCAAGGCCTAAAACCCCTTCACAGTTCCTCTCCCTTTAGTGCTTGATTTCTTTCTTTTTAACGATGGTGCCAGCAGTTCCACGGTCAAAGTACAACTTGCGGCAATTTCACATTATCACATTGGTCATGACTCCAATCCACTCATGTTGGCCAAGTTGTGTAAAATTTTCCTTAAAGGTACTTTCCTTCTCAGGCCCCCTGTAAAACAAGCGGTTCCTCCCTGGGACCTTTCCTTAGTTCTCCAGGCCTTGACCGCCCCTTGAACGGCGGCTCACGGTAGATCTGAAATTCTTGTCGTTCAAGACTGCCTTCTTAGTAGCCATTACTGCCAAGAGAGTTTCAGAGCTCCAAGCATTATCAGCTAAACCTCCTTACTTGGTCTTTCATCCGGACCGTGTTTACCTCAGGACCAACCCGTCCTTTCTTCCTAAAGTAGCTTCTGAAGCAAACATTAATCAATCCATTAACCTCCCTGTTTTCTTTCCTAAATATGAAAACAAAGGTGAATACAAGCTTCACTCCTTAGATGTTCACAGGCAACTTAGATTTTATCTAAACAGGACGGCTGGTCATAGGCAATCCGACCAGTTGTTCATTTCCTTTGCTAAATTTAATTTGGGCAAGCCAATTTCTAAAGTCTCACTGTCTCGCTGGATTTCACAATGTATCTTATTGGCTTATCAAGCTTCAGGAAGGCCCGCACCGGAGGGTGTACATGCCCATTCAACCCGGTCAGTCTCTACCTCGGCAGCCTTTAAGGCTAGGATTCCTCTAGATGATATTTGTGCAGCAGCCACGTGGGCTTCATCTCATACTTTTATTTCCCACTACAAGTTGGGTCTTGCATCTAGGGGTAGAGCATCCTTTGGCTCCGCGGTGCTCCGGAATATCCTTCCATGATGGCCGCCCAAGATTCAGGTAGCTGGGGACTGTGTCCCACAGGTTGCAGACAAATGAATCTCCTACTTCAGATTTAGAAGTTATGTACTCACAATAACGTTCCATATGAGTAGGTGTATTCATTTGTCTGCAACCATCCCGCCCTCCTATCCCCCTGGCCTTTCAGTTTCCTGCATATGTTGTGTTACCCTTTTCAGGGTGTTCTTGCTTTTGGCAAACTCGATCTGCGGTCATGAGGGTAGAGCAGGGCATTATGGGTGAGGGGAGGAGCTGAGAGCTTGGATCCATAGCTGGTAAACCATGCCGGTTCGGATCCGATATCGGATCCATAACCCACAGGTTGCAGACAAATGAATACACCTACTCGGATGGAACGTTATGGTGAGTACATAACTTCTAATTAATTGAAGTCCCAATGTTTCTGATGAGGATGGGAAGATTTGAGAAGTATGGGGAAAAGTGTATGCTTCTGTAACTTAGATCTTTCAGAATTTTGAATTGCCGTGCTTGTATATTAAGTTTGTTCTAATTGTGAAAGTATGAGAAATGTTTTGTCTGCAGTTTCTTGTGAGGAGAAACTTGCTTTAAATTATTTAGTTTCTATTGCACAAGTCAGTATTCATTGTTTACAGTATGTTTGACTTGGTTGATACTTCTTCCAGGGCTATGGCCACTGGTACTATTTTTTTTTTGCCTGGCAGCGTTATCAGAACCTCACAAATGATAAAAAAAAAAAAAAAGAGAGATTTGTAATTTTCTTTGGATAGGGTGTGTTTTTGACCCCTGTGCTGCAGAGCTGATCAAAAGTGTTATAAAAGGGGTAAGGTGATGCAGGAAATCTCTAAATAAAAAATTTCCAGCCCTCCTTTTCCAAATTTTCTTAAGGATTCTCTAACTCCTCATCCAGTTTTGGCAAAAAAAACAAAATAAATAGTCTCAATAAAAATGTAAGTAAATAGACATTTAAAAAGAAACTGTTAGGGGGTTCCAAGAAGAATTCTGGAACCTTTCAAAACAAGACTGTCCTAGTCAGAATGATTATTTAAGGGACCTTGTCCACTCTTCCACCCTGGCAACTCCTTTCCTTCCAGAAGGTCTGAATCTCTTCTGTTTGGCAACAGGTTCAGACAAATGTGTTCTAAAGATCAATTCATCAAGGTTGTAGATGCCAGTGGGAAGAATTCTTCCTTTCAAGGGGGTAATTCCTCACTTCCTCATCCACTAGATCAGACTCTTTTATATCCACTTGTCCATCACATATGCTGTCCCGGGATGTGATTGAACCAGTTCCTCCGTACCAGGTGAGGAATGTTTTATTTAAGGATGTTTTTAGTGTCAAAGGGAAAAATGCTTGGAGACTGTAGAACAGAGGGTGTGTTGTGACTTTGAGAAGCAAAGCACGTACAAGTAGAGAGCATGTGCAGGCGGCAGTGCCATTTTGAGTGAACAGCCAGAGTGTTAACATGTATGAGTGCAGTAGTCAGTCTGTTTACTCCACATTAAATTACTAAGCCTCAATCCTGATGTGTTTGTATGCAATAAAGCTGCTTGAACTAAACCCATAGCTGTTCATCATTTTTATCCTGACCGGACGAACGACAGAGACCAGTTCTGGGTCTTTCTTTCTTAAAACCGGTTTGAGACATTACCCAAATTCAAAATGTCAGTTCACAACCTTCTTTCTGATTCATGTTTCCTGGTAACATTAGATTTAAAAGGTGCTTATCACATCCCTGTTCATCCAGACTTCAGACGTTTCTCAAGTTTGTGCATGTCTGGATCTCTGCCTTACCATTTGGACTATCCACTGCACCAAGAGTGTTCAGCATGTCTAGCCATTGGAGCTTATTGCAGGCTGCAGGGTATCCACATGTTTGCATATTTGAACAACTTTCTTACCTTTGCAGAATCTTTTTTCAAAGTAACCAGAATCTCTCATTTGGGTGAGAGATCTCTTATCCAAGCTGGGATTCCAAGACAACGTTCTGTTCCTGTGATGTCAGCTAGGCACCATTCCTCAAAGACTTCTTCATCTCGATCTTCTTCTAAGGTTTTCCACTCAGACTTCAGTCGCTGTGAGGAAGCACATCAGGGTTTTGAGTCTCCTAGCATCTATGATTCTCATGGTACTTCTGGCAAGACAACACATGAGAAAGATAAAATGGTGTCTGAAGTCTGTCTCAGCTGCAACATCCTTTGTCTTTTCAAATTGCAGTGCTGGGGTTTGTCAGAAGAGAAATCACTTGGTGAAAGCAGCAAATATCCTTAAAATCTGAGTTACCCTCTCCTTTTTCACTCTCTGTTTCAAAGCAGTCGGTCACCACAAATGCCTTCAGACTTTGTTTGTTTGGTGATCTGTTTCAAGAGGAATAAAAATGCAAGGTATGTGGGCATCAAAAACAGGTGCAGGCACATAAATATGAAAGAGATGCTCTGATCAAAGCACTCCACTCTCTGAGTCATCATTGGTCCTAGGGGCTTCGAGTTGCTGCAGATAATACCATAATCATTTGGTATATCAGCAAGCAAGAAGGGAACCAGATTGTACCCCCTTTACAGATTAGCTATGTTACCTTGGGATATAGCAGCACAGCACAATCTTACTCAACAGATTATCCTATATTCAGCCAGAGCAGAAGACTAGCTGAGCAGGACAAGGGCAGACCTTCATGAATGGAAACTAGATCAGGGTGGCTTCCATCTTTGTCTTCTCTTTGAACAAAGGGTCTACTTGAACTCCCCAGGGATGGGACAATCAGCTGGCAAGATTTCTGTTTCAGGACTCCATACAAGAAGGCCTGAAAAGATGTGCCACTCCTTTTCCTTGGACAGGAGTGCTCCTGTATGCTTTTACACCCTTTCCACTGATATCCAAGGTACTTCTGAAGATTCTAAAGAAATTCCCCAAATTCATTGTCGTAAATACTATCTGGCCCAGGCAGGTGTGGTTTTTCCTTTCTTTTGGAAATAGCTGGGGTAATTACCACAAGCTCCCCCACGGACTGGATCTACTCTCCACAAGAACAGGAGCATTTTTCAGTCAACTTCATTTGACTACCTGGATGATAGGATCTTACTTCCCTTTAGGCACCTCTTTTGGACATGCATCAGTTACTAATGGAGGCAAGAAAGTCTGCTAGTAGAACATGTATTTGTAAATGGAAAAGGTTTTCTTGTTGGTACCAACAGTATAACCAGCACCCATTCAGGACTAGTTATTCACTGGTTTTACAATATTTGAGTTACTATTCTATGGTATTTCTTACTCCTCTGTTAAGGTTCATTTGTCGGCCATTTCATTTGTCGGCCATTTCAGCATGTCTGTCCATAGATCCTCCTTTCAATGCATTCTCATGTCAAAATGTTTTTAAAAGGGATTTTGCATAAGAGGCTTCTAAGAAAACCAGTGGCCTCTCTTTTGGATCTTATTTTTGTATTAGAGAAGGTAACATTTGGGCCATTTGAACCATCTAACCTGATTTGAGGTTCTGAACAATGACAACAGTTTTACTGATTGATCTGACCTCTGCAAGAGGAAATATGGAGTTGCAAGCTCTTGTGGTGAGTCATCACATTTTCCATAGAGACAGGATTTCTTTGAGAGCTAATCCTTTCTTTAAGCCTAAAGGGGTGTCCAAGTTAACTTGAAGCCAAACTATATCCATCTCTCTCTTTCCCCTGAACCTAAAAATGAGGGAGAAAAGGGTACTTCATATCTTGATGTCCGCAAGCATTTCTGGTACTATTTTTTTCAGATGTTTGGATCAAGTGTTCATTTTTTGGGAAAGTCAAGAAAGAGACAACTCGTCTCAAAATAGACTATTTCTTAATGGTTGCTTAAAACTATTATACTCGCTATATAACAGATCAATACCAGGCAGGGTCAAGGCCCTCTCTCTAGCTGGGCTTTGGCTTCATTTATGGGTTTTTGGAAAGAGTTGGATTCTACAAGTATTCTGGAAGCTGCAACTTTGTTTTCTGTACATACAAAACACTATAAGCTTGATTCCTTCTCTAGGTCTAGAGCAAGCTTTGTCAAGACTGTTATCTAAGGGCTCCTGGACTCTTATTGTAGCTTACTACAGTCTTTAGGTGGAAGGATAAATCTACCTGTATAGCTAAAGCTACTGCAGCAGTGATCAGTATGATGAACATAGTACAGAGTTGTGAAGTAAACATGTCGTGACAGTAAATGTTCAAATGATCACTACTGCAGTAGCTACTCCCTTCTTCCATTCCCCTTGTGTTTTGATGTATTTATGCCAGGGTGGTGTTGAAGAAAATTATTTTTCTCCCCTAGAATTGTCTTTTCAAGGCTAAGCCTTCTTTCTCTTTTGACATGAAAGCTCTGAAGGGATTGGTGCCCAAACCACTCGTTTTTTGTCATCTCAGCTCGAGCTGGCTGAAAGTTTGGAGAGTGTGGAAGGTGCCCAGAAGCTTTGGAAGTTGGCCAGTTAGTCTTTGCAGGAAAAAACTCATATAGCTAAGGCTGTTTGCAGCAGTAATCAGTCATTCAAACAGCTACTGTCATGGTAAATTTATTTGCACAACTGTACTTAGTTCACAAATGTGTGTATTATTTTAAGGTTTTCATCTAAATCTTGTTTCATTATTGTAGAATTGGATTTAAAAAAATTTTATTTTTGCAATTGTAAATTTTTTTTTTGGCAATAAGACATACTGTTTTACCCATAAAACGAGAACTGTATTCTTGGTTTATAGGTGATCATCCAAGAGCTTCTTAAAATTTTAGAAGAAAACTATGACAGGACCTGTGGTTCTCTGTAGGAAGTGCCAAATGTAGGACAACTGGCCATTAAATCCAGTGTTTCGAAAATACTGTTGTATTTAGAAAAAATGCACTTCTTTCACCTTGAGCAGAACTGTTACAAACATAAACCTCTGCTCATCCATTTTGTTAAACCATTTTTCCTGATGAGGGTCTCAATGGTAAGAAATTGAGCAGGACAGGACAGACTTCTCTTCCCCACCAGCTTTTTAAAGGGGAACCTCAGGCATTCATGAATTAGTTAAGAAATATCTCCAGTGTAACTTAGGTCTTCAAAGGGCCACCTCTTTCTGGACAGTGCCTGGTATATCTCTCATAAATGGCAGCCAGAGGGCATCCTCACTAGATTACTCAAACCAGTGTAAGTAACATGGAGGAGCAATGGCTCTGTTCCAAATTCCTCACAGATCACTAAGCTCTTCAGTCCATGGAGTGCAAGTCCAGCACCCCTGCAAAGGGGCCTCATATCTACCACTGTTATCCACAGTCTCATCCATTCACTGGCAACCAAAATGTCATGACGATAGGTGAGGATAGGTACATAGCTTGACCAATAAATTGAGAGCTTCATTCTAGGACTCTGCTCCTGCTTCACCACCATGCTTCAGAACAATGTCTGCATTACTGCTCCCACTGCATCCATTCACTGATCCATTTTCCAATCCTCTTTACCCTAATGTCTGACCTTGACAGCATACTTGAGCACTTCTCTTTCTAGCTGCTTCCCTATCCCTTGTAGACTGCAGCCCACTGATTTTTGGGAAAGAACCATGACCTGATTTTGGAGGCGACTATTCTCATGCCAGCTGCATTATAGTGTTCTCTGGAACCATAAGGATTATGAAAGAAGTATAAATAGCAAACTGCACAAACTATTTTATAGTGATAGTATTCTTTAGGTTCTAGGTCTTAGACCAAATTTTATAAGTCACTTTAAACACCGTAACTATTACATTTGTAATATTTTGTAAACCATTTGCAGTACCTCATCAAGCAGTCAAGTTACACACATACTGTCAGCAACATTTTATTCATCTAGCTGAGAGCTTTCATATGAGGCTAAGATATTCGGTCTGTGTTACCTGGTTGTTGAAATATTTAGAAAAATATAAAAATTACCTTTTTAAATTAATATCATAAAAACAGTTTATATCTGTTTACCTGCACTAGACAGAAGTCCAGTATTCATGCAGTTGAGTTGTTTGTTGTGTTTGATATAAGACTAAATATTTTAAACCTTGTACATAGCATGGTTTTTGGATTACTGATGCAAATACGAACAGGCAATATTTGATGCCCAGAGGTGTCCGTAGGAGTTAACTGCAGATTGGAGGCGTCACTCAGATGTAATGAGTTTAAGATTCTACCATGCAGTCTCATAAGGTTCAAGGGACTGTGCATGCTTCCCATAGTCTGTCATAGGTTCGGCTTTTGGAATTTCCCAGATTGACATTAATGTAGTGCCAGAGGTGTCTCCAGGGAAGAGGGTGTGATGTTTCATCACTTTAGTGAGCAGGAACTCATTAAAAGTCTTCCCCCCTACATGTTTTTTCAGCCTGTCCATGTGTTACCTTGATACCTTTCTGCAGTCTCTCTTGTCATTCTCTGTTCAAGAGAGGATGGCCACTTTGTTTTAATATTTATTTTACATTTGTTAACCGGGGGTGTCTGAGCCGAAAAGGCCCTTTTTCAGCAGAAGCCCGGGGAGAAAAACTCCACCTAGAAAAATTACAGATACATTTAGATATTTAGACATAAGTATACACACAAATTACAATAGATATGTTTTTACAGTGGTATGCAGCACATCAACCGTTACAGTGGAGAGAACAAAGTATTAATTTAAAAATGAAGGTAATTAATAGATTTGTGGTGTACAGCTGAAATATGGAACATGGGTAGAATACATGCATAGTACACAGGTACAGTACATACACTGTACATTAGCCAGTGTTTGTGAGTAAGAGTGAAAACTAATCAAGTACTCTAGGTTTAGTATGTGTACCATATCTGCTTTCACTAGCCTGGGGAGCAGTCATGGCACTGCCAACTTTGCTCGAGATGTTGCCTAGTGAGGTTTTTAAAGGAGGCTTTGGACGATGTGTTTTGTATGCTGGTGGGAAGAAAGTTGTATTTATTAGCCACTGAACTACTATATAGTGCTTCTCCAAAGCTGATGTAGCTGTTGGTGACTTCTAGTAGTAGTTTGCTTGATTATCTAAGGGGCCTTTTGGCTGAGTGATGTTGTACTAGGTTTTTGAGGGCAGGACACTTATTGGGGAGGTAATGGATAGAATGACAGAGGCAGAGCTGATTGTAGGTTAGGAGGTTGGGCAGTTCAAGCCAGTGGAGCTGTCTCAAAGCAGTACAGTGATGAGTTCTATATGAGTAATTTGTAGCAAAGCGGGCAATTCTGTTATAGCAGGCTTCCATTTTGCATAGTTCAGTTTTGTTGAGATTAGTCAGAATGGGAGATGCATAGATTAGGGTGGATAGAAGTTGGGACCGAGCAATGTCTGATCTTGTCTTGTTGGTAAGAAATGGTTTGATACGGTAGAGTGATCCCAGTTTGGCATGTACTTTTTAATAGTTAAGTTAAGATGACTATCAAATTTTAGTTGGGAGTCTATGGTTATTCCCAATAGCTTAGCCTGTGTGCCACTGGAGTGATTGGAGTAGCATTTGTGAAGTAGATAGTGAATTGACTGTTATCAGTGTTATAATCATAAGATGAGTTTTCTTTGGATTGAGGATAACGTGGGCTTTGGTAAGGTAGTTTTCAACGTCGGAGAATGCTAGCCGAGTTGTTTGCAGGAGGGTGGGAATGTTTTGTGCAGCACAGATTAAGGTAGTATCTGCATACTGAATGATAGATGCATGCTGTGTGGTGGTATGGAGGTCATTTCTGAAGGTTGTGAATAGTAGTGGTCCTAAGATAGAACCCTGTGGGACTCCTATAGTTATGGGTAGCCGAGGAGAGAGAGAATTTTCCCTTTTCACAGTTTGGTACCGGTCAGTTAAGTAGCTTTGGAACCAGGTAAGAGTGGAATTTAATAGGTGATATTGGTTTAGTTTGTTTAGCAGAATTTGGTGCAAGGCTCTGTCAAATGCTTTGGACATGTCAACTCTAGGCCTTCTTTTTTGAGATGGTTTACTGTGTCTGTAAAGCAGAGGAGGGCTGTAGTGGTACTATGGGCAGCTCTGAAACCATGCTGAGTAGGTGATAGGAGGTTGCTGGTTGGGAGATATTTTAGCACCTGGGTATGGATGCATTTTTCTAGGATTTTGGCCAGGGGGGAAGAGTAAAGCAATAGGTCTGTAGTTAAGTTCAGTGGAGGTCCCGCCTTTATGTATGAGTGTAACATAGGATATTTTCCAGAGTTTGGGCACATAGTTTTCAACAATTGATCTTTTTATGAGAGTGAAGATTGGGATAGCAATAGCATTTGCTGTGAGTTTCAAGAAATAGCTAGGGAAGCATTTGCTGTGAGTTTCAAGAAATAGCTAGGGAGTAGGTCAGCTGCTGTTGATAAGGTTTTTAGTTTGGAGAGCATGCTTTTGATTGAAGTGGTGGAAACTGTTTTGAGGGTAAAGCTTGTATTGGTGTTTGTGTTGGGAGGGATAGTGAGGTAGGAACTGTCCTGTGATACTAAGAATAAAATTGAGTTTACAAAGTGGGAGTTGAATTGTATTTCGATGGGAACTTTAGTGTCAGGGGTGGTTGGTTTGTGGGTAGCCTTTTGGGTGGGTTTTAGTAGCTGGTTTACATTTAGTTTGTAATATCGTGTAGTAGGATTTTTTTGTCCAGCCTAATGTATTTTCTTGCACGGTTGCGCAGTTTGTACTTAGTTAGGCTTTGTGTTTTTGATAGTAAAGCCAGGCAGTGTCTCTGGACTTGAGGATTTGTTTGGTTTCTTTACTGAGTCACGGGTTTGTAGAGGTTCTAATCTTGATTTTCCACAATCGAGCAACAGTGTCTAGGTGTTGTAGAAATGTTTTGTTGAAATATGCTGCAGCCTGGTCAAGTGGGAGGGTTTTTAGGGGGGTCCAGTCACAGTTAGAGTAAAGTATTAAGGACCTCAGGAGAGAATTTTTTTGTGTTTCTAGTGGTTAATGTTTTTGCATATGCTTGTTCTACTACGTATAAGGTATATTACGTTGTGGTCACTTAAGGTGTCTGGGACACTGCCTGTGTGGGGGTACAATGTGGGGTTGTTAGGACCCAGTCAAGGATGGATTCCCTTTTGGATTTTTATCGCATCTAGTTGGAATTTGGATGGAGATTTATTAGATTACTTGGTGGTTTTGATATACAGGTGAACCAATCTAGGTTGAAATCCCTCAGAATAAGAGTTTCTTGTGAGTATGTGGAAGAACACCAGGATAAGAAGTCTTCAGGGCTAGCAGGTGTATTACCAGGTGGAATATAGATCACAATTGTGGTGATGACCTTTTTAGGGTGAAGTTGAATGTCCCAATTATTGGGCGGAGGGGTAGGAGTTTGGTAATTGACATACAGTTAAGTTGAACTTGTATAGTAAGGCAGTTCCACCCCCTTTACGAAGTGGTCTGTCTTGTCTAAATATATTGTAGCCGGTAGGAAGAACTTCTGAGTTAGCTATGTTTTTAGCCAGGTTTCTGTTAAAGCAACTATGTCTGTGGAGTAGTGTGCTGTTGTCGTCTGGAGTTCAGGTGTTTTATTTTTGATACTTCTAATATTAATATTTAGCATTAAAAGATGGTTGGTTTTGCTGCTGTTGTTGATTTGCCAAGGGATGAAGATAGTGGGGGTGTTATGTTCTGACATTTGTGTTGGAGCAGTTTGTGTTTGACAGGATGGATTTGGACCTGAGTTGGGGTGAATATCCCCACTTATGGTGAGCCTGGTGTTAAAATGGTGATATAGATGTTGGAGTTTGGTGATGAGTGTGAGAAAGTATTGCGTTTTTTTGGAGTAGGAATGAGAGCATATATGTTTAGTTCTGAATTGGTCTGTTGTGTAGCTCTTCAACAATTGTGGGCAGATATTATAATGTACGGTGTCTGTATATGAGTGCATAATATAGTGTTGTGCTACTAAGTTTAGGGATATTGCTAGAGTGATAACTTGTAGAGTTATAAAGAATTATGAGAAGACAGACGAATTAGTTGTGTGATAGTCATAGTTACAAAGTTTTAAGTTGGTTCTAGGTGTAGGTCTGGATAGGAATTATAGGGTTGCACTATATGTGGATGGGTAAGTAGTGTGGGGTGATGTAATAATGCCTAGCGGGGGGAGTGAGGGAGTGAGAGTGGTTGGGAGTATTTTGTGGTGGAGCAAGTTGGTGTGGTTTAATGTGATCTAACTTGAGCTGTGATTGGTGGAGGGTGATATAAGGTTGAGCTGTGGGTGTGGTTGTGATTACCATAAATGTAGAGGAATTGGGGGCAGGGCAGGAGAATGGAGAGAGCCCGAGTGTTAGCAAGGGCGAACAGAGCAGGGCAGAGCCCACCAAGACAAGAGTAACGGGCAGCAAAAAGTGTTACTTTACAAATCTGAACACGTTTTTTAAACAAATTCCTGAGGTCTAATGGCTTACCAGCAAGCAGAATTCAATTGCTGAAGAGCACTTGTGTCTTGTGGGAGACTAGTAATTTAAAGATGGCTCCATGCTCAGCAGGATTGTAATATAGAATTGGTACTGGGGGAGGGGGATAGCACAAGGGGTGTAAACCAGGTGGAATGCAAAGAAACCAGCGAAACCAGAGAGGCAGTCAGTGGAAATCTATCAGTGAAGGCCTCAGAAGGGGTAAATACTAATTCAAACTCTACCTGTAAAGTGAAGGGGAGCCGAGACAGCAAAGGTTATTAAGGTTGGAAGTGTGTCTTCACATTGACTTGCTTATCAGTAGCCAGTTTGTGCACAGATTAGAGTAGGGAGATACATTAGCAATGAAGAGGAATGCACAGAGATGCAAATAAACAGGTGGGCCTCAAGTGATACAAACTAAGGCAGAAAGCACTGAGAGGGCGGCTTGATTAATGTAATCACAGAGATATGAATTATACTGTCTGTTGGACAGTTAGGATTATTGCACTAGCTGGGGGGGGGGCACAAGGCTACAAAAGTCAGTTTTATTAGCACTCTGAGAACTACTAAGAAATTATAGCTTCACTGTCATAAAACATACAAGTAGAATGCCTGGGTGGACTGACCCTACTCTTGAGGCTCAAAATGTATATCCTTGTTTAGTTTTGCAGTACTGATTCCTTCTTATACTCATGCTTTGGAACAAGTTCCCAGTTCGTATTAGGCAGAGCCTCTCACTGACTCTCTTCAAGAGAAATCTTGATGAGTGGATGGGAGATCGTAAGTTTACCCCAGGGGTCACATCTGTGTCACTGCTAGACAGGGGCACAGTAAACTAATTCTATTATATAAGGGGACCTTCATTGCGTCACTACTAGACACAGTATTCTAAATTTATTCTGTACATTTTTGTACCATTTCATGGGGTGGCAAATGCCACATCACTATGGCTAGGCTTACAAATGCCCCAGGGCAGATAGCCTAGTACTATACTATGAAACTATGTATGGGTGGGGTGGTAGCCGCAGACTGCAGAGTTGCTTGAGTGTGCTCTGACGAGAGAGGAAAAAAAAAAGAGAGGATGAAGCTAGTGGAATGAGACAAAGCTAGGTTAAAGGAAGTAATGATACGAACTTTGATGAAGGCTGTAATAACGATGGATATCTTCTTTCCCCTTGTTTCCAGGATGGCCAGGGAGGTTCTGCCCTGTTTAACAATAGATTTTGTAGCCCCTGCTGTGGTACTGGTAGATTCAGGGCTGTTTTATTAGGTTCACTCATCAGTACAGAGTCCTCCTTTTGATTTTGGTACAGATCTTGGGGGGGGGGGGTACATGTGTCTCTGGCTTTCACTGTCTTGGCACCAAAGTTCACTAGGGCCTGGCAGTCTAGGCCAATTTATCTCTGATGCTGGCCCTTGGGCCTCGGGTCCATTATCAGTGTTGACCACTGTAGCATTTGAGCTCTCTGTTCCAAATTCATCCTTTAGGTCAACATCCTGTTTGCTGCTGAGGAATGAGGTATCGGGACCGTCAGTACCTTTGGTTCCCTTTGGTCAGAGGCCTTCAGCATTGAGAGTTGAGAGTACAGAAGTAACATGGAAGCAGCAATTCTCATTGACAGATGCTTCCAAAGATCATGCCTTGGGTTCAGTCTTGGCCTGTTGTCACTCCTACTTTATTGACCTTCCATCTTCTCACCAGAGGATACCGTTTTGTGTTATGGAAGGAAATTTCTGAGCCTGCCTTCCTGAGAACCTTAAATTTAAGGAGATTGGAGTTCATCCAAAAGGGATTGGTGAGTAAACCTTTCTTCCCTTTTTGAAGTAATTCTGCAAGAGGCTTTCCTTCCTGACCCACCTCCCTGTTATGTGACACTCTGCATGACATGCCAGACCATCTTGTGCACACAAACGGTTTGCCTGGGAAATGAACGCATTTTTTTTTTGCTAAGGTCAGGGATCGGGAATGCTGGAATAAGGATCCACTAACCTGACTCTATAAAAAGAAACACTGAAAAGTTCCTGTGGTCCACCTAAATAATGGGTCCTCAGAAATGCTTCTTTGGCTATACACGAGTGCTAAACTGAGTGACATGACCTGTTTTAACCTCTCAGAGAAGAAGAAGAAATGTACACTGTGTTGGAATCTTTGCCACATGGAATTCTGAGGGGATAACTGGAGTACCAAGTGATAACTAAGAAATGTGACCAACAATACTGTGAGCGAAGCAGCGATGGTGGCTGGGTCAACTATATTTCCTTATGGATACATACCTGGCTCAAGCCAACTTTAAGGTGTTCTATCCAGTGTCTCATTTGAAGAACTAGAACTTTTTTCCATAGGTGAAAACGTTCAGAAGAGTGAGCAAGCAGACAAGATGGCTTAAGACCGTTAAGGTCAAGTTCCCTGCTCCTCCTGGGATTTTCTTCGCATTCAGAGGAGCCACAGGAACTTGTGGCTTAGGTAATCCTAACACCAAGACTTCTGGCAGAGTTCAGACAGATAACAAATGTGGTCAAAGAGGTTTCTAGAGCTTGAGCAGTCCTGGAGGCAGCAGGAGTTACCAGAATCAAGGGTTCTGCACTACTTCTCCTTATGAGCTCTCAGTAAAACCCCTGAAGACTTGCTTAACTGTCTCTGAGGGTCAGATATCCCGCCACTTGCCAATGTGACAGGCTGTTACACAAGCCAGAGTGATAAGGAATTTTATATCCAGAGACTACACTATTGTATTCCTTTGCCCCCATCAGCTGTTCTCCCTTCCCTTACAGATGTTCAACTCTGAAGCCAGCAACCAAAGAGGAGATCCTAAACCTGTTAGAAGAAGGAAAAATCCTCCAGGTCCCATCAGACAGAAATGGTCCAAACACGGCTTGAGTTTAAGTATCTTTATTAAATTGTCACTTGTAACATAAACTTAAATATTTAACATGCTCATAGTTGCAAACTGCATATGTTGCACATATTTATTTATTTATTTTACATTTGTTGACCAGGAATGCCTGACTGAGCCGAAGCCCTTTTTTCAGCAGAGGCCAGGGGAGAAAAGCTCCAGTTTATACAGATCACGTTTAGTCAGTCTACAAATATTATATAAGTAGAAAATGGCAAACGGCTAGATAACAGCAACAGCATTTTTTAAAAGTAGTAAATATATAAAAAAAATAGTAAAACAGCAACATAGGAGTAAAATTGTTTTTATTTTTTATTTTTATTTTTTGCAATTGATAATACAGGATAGCAGTAAAGTATAGGAGAGAGAGGAATGTATAGATTAGAAGACAACAACAACATCAAGGTGGGTTTGAGCAGTTGCAGATCCATTGCCCTTTGAAATATTCTTTTAAAGTTAGTTTAAATTGTTTGGGATGTGTGAGTGTTCGAATTTCAAGAGGAAGTTTGTTCCATTCAATAGAGGGGTGGTAGCTATATAAGTTGCACCCTGCTTTAGACTTGGGCTTCTAGATATTTAAGAGGTTTTGGGAAGAGATGCAGACGTTTCTTGAAGGAGCATAGTGGGAGATGACAGAGTGTAAGGCTGGACAGAATGATTGCTGGTAAAGAATTGTGTATGGTTTGAAGCTGAGAGAGGATGAGGAGGTGAGGCAGTTCAAGCCAGTTTAAATATTTTAGGGAGAGACAGTGGTGAGATGTATAGGATTGTTGAGTTGCAAATCTAGGTACTTTGTGGTATGTAGTCTCAAGTCTAGTAAGGAGAGAGGAGTTAAGGTTACAAGGATTTGTGAGCAATGTGTTAAGCAGGGGAGAAGGTAAGCGTGAGTGAGAGCAATTCTTGCTTCCTAGCTGAGAATTTTTTTATTTCTATATAATAGACCTAATTTAAGGTGAGTTTTCCTGATGCAATTATTTTTGTGGAGATCAAATTTTAGTTGATCAGTTGTGATACCGTGGAGTTTTGAGCTAGATTCAACTACAGTAGCGTTATCGTTAAGTGACTGGATAGTAAGAGGTCTTAATCTGGTTGGCTGTTTTAGGGAGGAAGAGTAGTTTAGTTTTGTTTTTTTTTTTTTTTGGGTTGAGGATGAGTTGGTTGTTTGAGAGCCATGCTTCCATTGAGTTAAAGGAAGACTGGGTAGCTGTTAAGAGTTCAGAGGGAGAATTTGCTACTGTTATGACTGTAGAGTCATCAGCATATTGGATAATAGAGGAGAGTGGACAGGAGGTATAGAGCAAATTGGTGAAAATGTTTAATAGTAGTGGTCCTAAAATGGATCCTTGAGGAACACCCATTTTTATTGGAAGGGGAGTAGATAAAGCAGTGTCCCATCTTATTGATGGCTATCTATCTTTTAGATAGCTTGGGAACCATGCTACTGTATCTGGGGAGAAGTTAAGGTTGGGCAGTTAGTTTAATAGTAGAGAGTGAGAAACCGTATCAAAGGCCTTTGAGAGATCCAGGAAAAGACCGGAGATAAGTTTATGGTCATTTCTGGCCAGGGAAATAGTATTGAGAAAGGACAGAAGAGCGGTATATGTGCTATGTTTTGGTCAAAGACCATGTTGTGTAGGAGTAAGTAGGTTTTCCTGAGAGTGATGTTCCATGACATGAGTATGTATGTATGCATTTTTCTACAACTTTTGACAGAGGGGAGAGGATGGCAATGGGGCTGAAATTAGAGATTTCAGTGGAGTTCCTCTCTGCTTTCACTAGCTTTTGTGAGTAAGCACAAAATTGTCATTTTGTGAAATCACTCCCGTCACCTATTTAAATTTATTGGCCATCCTACTATATTCCATAGTATCAGAATACAAAAGTGACCACCCCCTTTCAATCTATCTTCTGTTTTAAAAATAGTGACTCTCCACTAAAACTTAACTTTTTAGACAGGTAAAACTTAAGTTACCTACATCTAGCTTCTCTAGTGCACACTGCAGTGTTTCGGATCAACATTTTTTTTTTCTCATCTTACCTTTAAAAATCCCTGTGACTAGCACTTGCTCTAATACCTGCTGGAAAGCACTAGGAAGCCGTAAACTGATATACGCACTCTCAGCTCTCCTTGTTAATAAGGAGAAATTTAATCATAGGCACTAAACAGCCTATAATTGCAAAGTACCTTACTAAGGTAAGGGGAAACGGCTCTTGTACTTTACAAAAAAGCACCAAACCAGGCATGACCAAGGGTCAGCTTCCCATGATTTCTCCTGTCCACCTGGTGAATCTGGGCATAGTGAAGCAATGCAATTGCCTAATGTACACAAACAACCCTCTCCTCCTACCACCCAACACTACAACCTGTGAGAAGATGCACTTACATAGCCAAACTGGAAGCAAAGCTCTCTCCACCCAAGATTGTGCCAGACAGTCAAAAGGAGAAGGTTAACACACACACTATACCTCAAGCAACACATAGCCCTTCTAAACCCACACCACCAACACCCACACATAGCAACACTAAATCCACATATGTGGAGGCCCTCAACTGTAACCTGCCCAAGCAACAAGGACCTCCGAAGCTGAAACTCAAACACCAATCACAATCACAACCAAAGTGTCACATAGCTCACAACACCAGTGTGCCACCCAGCAGCAGCAGCCCCTGGGATTTAGGTTACTGGCTAAGGCTCTTGTCACCCTATAGTGCTTTTTTTTTAGGCAAAGTTCAAAGGACAAAACCACCACCGTAACAGTTACAAGCATGCAAAATCTGAAGGTAATGCTACTCAATGCTAGAAGTCTAAACCTCAAAATGCACTCTCTCGAGGCACTCCTAAAATGGAGAACATCTATATCTGTGCAGTAACTGAGACCTGGTTCAAGGCTCCAGAGAGCACCCCTGCAATACCAGGCTACCAGGATTGAAACACTAAAGGTGGAGGAGTGTCCATATTCACCAAGGATATTCACACCGCCAGTCTAGTTGCCCAACACAATGCGGCTGAAATTCTCCAGGTGTAACTAACACTAGGTAAGACTGCAATCCAAATTGTAGCTTGCTACAGATCCCTCACCATGCCCCAAGATTCTCACTACACCTTTCTAAACATATTGGAAAATATTAAGATACAACCTGCAATCTAAATTGTAGCTTGCTACAGATCCCTCACCATGCCCCAAGATTCTCACTACACCTTTCTAAACATATTGGAAAATATTAAGATACAACCAAACACCCTAATACTGAGTGATTTCAACTACCCTGCCATTAACTGGGAAAACTGCTCGTGTACCAACACCTTTGCCCAACGGTTCTTGGAATTCATAAATTCCATCGCCCTGGATCAACTAATTCATAGTCCCACCAGGGGCTCCAATATCCTAGACCTAGTCATTACCAACATGGGGAAATCGATGCTCCACACCTATGGTCACCCTCTCGTTGGTCAGGTCAGACCATAAGCTAATCACCCTCCACAGCCACATCCCACACCCACCCCCCAGTAAGGAAACCTCCATAAAAACCTTATCCAAAGCCAACTTCATGCTACTCAAGTCAGAAGTGACAAACTTCATGATACCCATGCAGATGGGAACTGAAAGTTTGACTGCAGAGTCGTACACTAAGGCACTGTACAAGCACATCCACTCATGACTCGTGCCATCTCAAATAGAACCAAGATGCTCTCCTCCAAACAAAAGAAGCCAATCTGGTGGTCCCCTGCCATAAGCAAACTTTACAACAAAAAGAAGAAACTGTTGCAGAAAAGAGGAAAACTCCAGGATGCAAAAAACTGCCTTACCAGCCTCAGTAAGGAGCTGAGATCCCTCATAAAATCCTCCAAAGTTAGTTACAAAAATAAAACTGCCAAAGATTCCAAAGACAACCACAAGGCATTTTATAACTATGCCAAGAATCTAAATGGCAATGCTCAGATCTGCTCTGAGCTACAGCAGAATGGCATTAAATATACTGATCCCAAGGATCTTGCCAGTATCCTGGCAGATCGATTCAGTGGCAACTTCACCCCCCTCTCACCCCTAAATGGCTCATCTCAATACTGGAAGATTGCCAAATTCTGATAATAATGGACACACCAGTAAAAAAACGCACTTTCCAAAGCTAAGAATACAGCATCCATGGGACCAGACGTCCCGGGCTGTGTACTACATGAACTACAAAATGAACGGGCACCTCACCCAAGTGTCATGTTTAAGCATACCCTCACCTCTGGCTTCGTGCCCACTGAGTGGCGCACAGCTACAATTATCTCACTCCACAAGGGGGGATCCACCTTGGATCCCAGGAACTAACGCCCCATCAGTCTGCCGAGCCTGATCTGCAAGGCCATGGAACGTGTTATCATGGAACCTATAAACAAAGACACTGGCAACCTTCAAACACTGGACACCACCCAGTTTGGGTTCGTGAAGGGCCAATCTTGTCTCCTGAACCTGATTGACTTCTTCGAATCAATCTCCAGAGCCGTGGAGGAGGGGAAGGCGGTCCACATAGCCTATCTGGACCTCGCCAAGGCCTTTGACACCAGCCTCCACTCTGGAGTCATAGATAAACTTACTAAGCTGGGCTTAATCCCTACACCACTCGATGGGTTGCCAACTGGCTTACTGACGGAACCCACAGTGTAAAAGTAGCTGACTCCAAATCCAGATCCAGACAAGTGACAAGTGGAGTACCACAGGGTTCAGTCCTGGGACCGCTCTTGTTTGGCATCTACTTCTCTGAAGTACAGGCCAACACTAGGGGACTCTGGCTAACAAAGTTCACAGATGTCTGCAAACTGGGAGCCATTATTGAATCCCCAAATGATGTGGATACTCTACAAAAGGGCCATACAGAAACAGATGCTTGATGCCAGAGCCATGGGCTCAAGCTCAATGCCAAGAAATGTATAGTTATCCCCTTTGGGAAAAAAACATGTACCTGTGAATTACCACATAAGTGGCAGTACACTAAACACCGAAAGTGTGGTAAGAGACTTAGGGACACAGGTGGACAGTGGTCTTATCTTCGATAACTACATCACCAGAACAGTCAGGAAATCCTTCTGTGTGGCACACCTCATCACTAAGGGTTTTTCATCCAAAAAAAAGGTCATTGTCCTACTGTACTCATCCCTCATTAGACCCGTTATCGAATACAACCCCCCATTTGGTATGTACCTCTCAAGACATCTGCAACCACTGGAAATGCCGCAGAAATACCTCACTAAAAGAATCACAGGCCTAAAGCAGATGCCCTATGCTGACTCTCTTAAACTCCAGCTATACTCTGCCGCATATAGTCTACTCGGAGGCGATCTCTGTTTAGCATACAAGGCCATGTCAAACCCAGGGCTGTTGGACATGCTACACTTAAAGAAATCCCAATTGCTTAGAGCCACACGCTCCAGGGATCTAAACCTTGTCATCACAATAAATGAAACATGCTGGAGGGAAAGATTCCTGACCCAGAGACTCCCCAGATTCTGGAATAGACTGCCCATACATGTCAAGCAAAAGCGCCTCTTTGGTCCTCTTCAAAAGGAACCTTGACAATTAGATGGGAGAATGGAAATTCGCCCCGGGTATCACATCAGTCGCCCTGCTAGACAGGGGTCCAGGAAAGTAAATAGTGGGGGGAGAAATAGCCAGGGAATTGTTATGACGAGGCTTGTATAGGCCCTAGGGCCGATAGCCTAGTACCAACCTATGAACCTCCTTTGTGGATAGGCAGGGTGCAGAGCTGTTTCTGGATAGATGGTACTTCAGATTCAGAGATTGAGCGGTTTAGAATGTAGAGATGGGAAAGGCGAGTGAGTGTGCAGCTGTCTGAAGAAAGTATGATTGGATGTTATCAGCAGATGCAGAGCATGGTTCAGTTTAGAGAGCAGGCTTCTGATGTATGTTGTGGAGACTGGATTGAGGGAGAAGGTTTTGGGGGGGTAGTTGTTGAAGCTGGGCCTTTGGGGTTCCTTGTATTGGAGCTATTGGGGTTAAATAGTTTGGATATTGATTCAACAAAGTAAGTATTGAAGGTGTTGGCAGTCTCCACTGGTGTCTTGTCAGGGCTAGGGTTGGATAAGATAGGGTTTCCAGGGTGAAGTATTTGTTTAATAACATTCCAGAATTTATTTGGGTCAGATTTTAGTGTTGTGGGGGGGGGGGGTATAATGGAATTCTTTTTTGTCTTTATTGATGAGCTTTTTGACTAGGTTTCTTTGTCCTTTATATCTTTGCAGGTCAATTGGGTCTTTTGTTTGTAACCATTTTTTCCAGGACCTATCTCTAGACTTCATGAGAGTCCGTGGTTTTTTTGTTAGCCAAGGGGATATTGTTGCTTTTGTCCTAATTTTACGAGGAGAGGCTAATGAGCTTATGATATCAAGAAAAGTAGAGTTGAAAGCTGACAGCTTCATCTAGGGAGAGCTGAGTTAGGAGGTCCCAACATACTCTAGAGATGAGGGTGTTAAATGTTTCTGGGTTGAAGTCAGAGAGATTATGTCTAGTAATTTGTCTGTGTGGTTCTGAGTACATATTCTTCTGTACAGTATAATTCAACATTAGAAAAGTAGTCCATTCTTGCCTTCCCTTAACCTTATTACTCATCCAGAACATTTTTTCCTGCATGTTTTGTTCCCACAGTTATCATTTTTTTTTTTCTGTGAAATTTGCTTCTGCCCTTTTCTAAAGATCCTATTTCCATTTCTTTTATCTCTGTAGCAATATTTAGTGCTTCAAATACATTTGGTATAGATTATTTCCATTTTCTAATAATTGCTTTTTTGGAAGCCAAAAGAATCAAACTTAACGAGGCTTTACTATGTCTAGGCAGTTCAGATCCTGTGTCCCAATTAAAAAAAAAAAATAATAATTCCTTGGTTACAATTGTTTTACTTACCCAGCATTTCTGTTGGAATTCTCTCTGGGGAATTTTTAGTCTGCCAACTGATAACACTCCCAAAATATTCGTTCCCAGTTACGGGGAGTCTGCTTGGGGTATAAAAAATATCTGCAAACACTTCCAAGCAAAAATCCTAAATCTTCTAGACTTTTTTGCATATTTGGGAGCCATACATATAATCTTCCATTGTTTCTTTGTGAATTGCTTATCTATCTTGGATAGTTTCTAATTTCTTCTGATTCCTAAAGTTATCATGCATTACTTTATAAGCCTTACTAATTATCCCCTTTTTAACAGCAGCTTCTGTTTTAGACTTCAACTAAAAACTCTAATAGTGCAGGTCTTTCACTAAGGAATCCCTTTTTCACTGCCTATATTCTGATATCAGTTGTTGATGGCGAATGCAGTATGTAGCCTGCAGTCCAAGTCTTCTTGGCCTCTTCAAATTCTTTTACATTTCTCTCTTTGTTCCTTAAACCTTGGTTCGTTTGACAATTTCCTCCAGTAAATTCCAGCCCCATCTTTCCTACTCGCTGTACCCCTAGTTGCAAATACTGCTTGACATTTTTTTTTTCATTTTGGTATTAAAAAGACAAAGAACCCTGATCTTTTCTAGACCTTTGAGGTTTTGGCTAGTTTGTACAGAAGATAAGGTTCTGGATGCTTGTGGTGCAGTCTGGCCTTCTGGCCCTAGAAGTAGGGGGACTGGATGAGGTATTTAGACTTCCATGAAGCATACCTGCTCATCAAGCTTGAGTATTCTTTACGTCCACTAAGAGAGAGCTAGTCACTCTTTCATTTCAGTACTGTACCACTCAATCTCACCAATGGGTGCTCGCCAAAAGTGTGGCAGCTGTGGCATCAGAGTTTTATGCTGTTGAACAAGGCACTTCTGTATCTAGACCAGACGTGTCCAACCTGCCCGCAGGCTGCATGTGGCCCTCAGAGCTCTTCCATGCGGCTCCCAACCTCTGACTGCAACATCGATGTACGCATGCCCCAAAACACATTTTTTGTTTTGTGTTTTTCATGCCTGTGACCTGTAACTCTAACGTCTGTGTGTGCATGTGCCAAAGCACCCTTCTAGTTTTTATTTTTTTTTTTTTTTTGTGCCAAAGAAGGATCTGTGTGTTCGTGTCATTATTTCATGCCAAAGAATCAGTGAGTGTGTGTGTGTTCTTGCTGAAGAGGAACTCTTGTATGGATTTGCTGCCATTGCCTTTGAAAGGGACAGCACACTTTCCTATGTTAATAGGAAAGTATGGAGGGAGTGAGAGAGTACATGCAGAAAATCAGAATGTTCGTGTATGTGAAAGTAGAAGGTGTGTGTGTGTGTGTGTGTCTGTGTGTGTCTGTGTGTGTCTGTGTGTGTCTGTGTGTGTCTGTGTGTGTCTGTGTGTGTCTGTGTGTGTCTGTGTGTGTCGGTGTGTGTGTGTCGGTGTGTGTCGGTGTGTGTCTGTGTGTGTCGGTGTGTGTCGGTGTGTGTCGGTGTGTGTGTGTGCAGGAGAGACAGAGAGAGACACATGCACAAAGAGGCTAACGATGATCAGTGTACTTACTGAACACAAATAAGTTGGCTCACAAATATGTTTGTCTTTCGGCTTTTCCCGGTTAGGGGTCGCCACAGCGGAACTCCGGTCTGCTAATGATTGGCAGTAGATTTTCACGAACGCAGAGGTGCCAGTTCGACGTCCAACCTTCAACGAAGGCACGCCCATTTGTGCATGTCTTTCGAATATCGTACATTTAAAAGTACACTTTCATTAAATTGCAGCTTTTCTGACAGTGTTGTATTGAATATGAAATCATACCTCTCAACCGTATGGATTTTCACTTCATCTTCCAGTTCGTGTCTTTTGCTTGGGAAGTAAAAGTAGTCATCCAAGGTAATGCAGTTCCAGGGAGTAAGAATGAGACAGTAGCCTAGAGTTAATGGGTCAGTAGTGGATTGACTTTGTGGGACTGCAGCATATAAAGTTGTATTGTTTTTTCTGAGAAACAAAAAAGCACCCAGTACTGTTTTGTCATTGGTGGGTTCTAAGCAGTGGCAGATTGGACAACAATAAGCATAGCTTTGGTGGATCATCAATACTGCCACATCAGGTGGGCACAATGTCATCTTTTAAATGTTGGGGGTTTTAGTGTGCATGTGTGTGTGTTTGTGTTGGGAGGGCTGCAACAGTAGATAATAAAGACCGAGACTTACGGACTATGGAGAATGTTTTTGTTTCAAAACCTGATACTTTGGTACTAGGCATGCCAAAAGTAGATAAGACATAGCTTCTTGCCATTTGCAGTAGATGGATATTTATATTTAATGGACAATGCTAGCAGTATGAGTGTGGTCCTGTAGGGATCTGAATGATGCCAAGTCTACCACTGCCAATGACTTGTAAAGTAACCTGGAAATGGATATTAGGATGTTACTGAAAAAATACAGTGTGGGCTTAGAAATATAGTTTAATTAAACAAAGTGCACTTGCAGTTTGCAGGCCACAATTTAATTTATTTCAGATTGTCCAGATCCTGGTATATTGTATGCCATTAGACTTACTTAGGGAGAGCTGTCATTCTGGGGAAATAAGCCTAGTTTCAGTGAAAGCTTTGTGATTGTTTGCAGGTATGAAGTTTGCAGGATGTGGATGCAATGTGTTATATTTATTATTTTTAATGCATTTGTCATTTCAAAGCATGGTTTTCTTTGTTGCAAAAGAAGGCAGGACTGAATGAGCCATATAATGCTTAACTTGCAATGATGGGATAGAAAGATTATAAGTGATGTATAATGTTTGCAGCTACAGTTGTTTCAATGGCGTCTGTGATGCATAACTATTTTTGGGCCTGTGTCCCACTTTCATTTTTCTCTTTCTCCAGATTTCTTGCTCTAAGGTTACATATTATGGTATGGTTCCATATTAAATCAGAAGGCTGTATTTACCTTGGAAGACTTTTCAGCATAATTAAGCGAAACAGAGCCTTTTTAATATCTTTGCTTATTTCCAATATAAACTGCCATGTAACCTTGCAAATAACCTTCTTATTAAGCTACTCTAATTCGTTTGGAATTGACAGGTATGCTTCATTGGTTCAGACGTAAGCATAGAGTGCTAATGTGACAGCTCAGTAAACTGTCAGCCTGTGAATAGCTTCTGCACCAAATTGGTGGTGGGAAATTGCATGGATGAATCCATCTCTAGTATGATTTTTTTCTTGACTTCCAGACAATTTCATTCAGTGTGTGTGTCATGTGATTACTGAGGTTTTCTATTTTACAAGTAGGGGCTCCTTGTGTGTGTGTGTGTGTGTGTGTGTGTGTGTGTGTGTGTGTGTGTGTGTGTGTGAGAGAGAGACAGAGTGATTTGATATGTATACTGAATATAGTTTTGCAAATGGAATTTTTAGTTAAATAGGCCCCTCTTCTTGGGCAAGTGGAATTGAGTAACCAATATTAGATAGCCATCCAGCTAGGAAAGTTTAGTATGTGAATTTTCCAACCAGTTTGATGAAGGCTGTGCTACTTACCCAAGGAGTACATTTATCCATCTAGTTGCCGTGTTGCTGAACTACATTGTTTGATAATGAGAGGAGCTTTTTTACAGAAGTTGAAGTTTGTGTCAAGAACCTGTCCATACAAAGTGGCTTGTTTATGTTGCAGTGAAGGCTGTGGTCTTTGTAGTGAGCGTTTAAGTATAACCAGTATTTCTGAGGTGGAGGAAGTCTGTTAAGGCTGGATCTTTCTTAGCCTGTAAAGCAAGCCAGTGATAAACTGTGTAGGGGACAGTGAAAGTGGAAAGCAAGAAGCTTTTTAGTCTGTTTGGATAACTAAGTGAACTTAGTCCTTTGACCATTTTTTTGTTAGAAATGGTTGTAGTCTTTCTTTTGGCAGGGTGTTTTACTGAGGCACATGCCTAAAGGGGCTTTGCACTCAGTAATGGCTCTTATAAAGGAAGAATACAGGGATGTTATGACCTCTTTGTCCCTGGATGAGATGCCCTTACTAATGAGGTGGGCTATGTAAAAAGCACATTGGAGACAACATTATGGTTAAAAGTCAGGTTTCTATCAACCTCTGTGCCCAAGCACCTCGTGACTGATTGTGTGCTTACAACATTGTTATTAATGTGATAATTTGTGGGGACATCACTCTCCCCAAAGGGGATGATGCATTTTTGGCATTTAGCTTGAGGCCATGTTTCTGGCACCAGTCATTTGTTTGGATGAGACCCTGTTGTAGCTTATTCAGAATTGTTTTATTAAGTCAGTAATGTGAATTCTTTACTTCATTGCAGATTTGTTGGCTTATTTTTGTGGATTATAGTATTGTAGGACTGCTTATGTTGACACGTTATTTGGACTACTGGAGTGGTTTTCCCAGTGAGGTTAGATTAGAGAATTAGAATGAGAATTTTAAGGCAAATATTAGGTGTTTATTACATTTATTCATTGTTCGGCTGCACCTACAGTACAGCCAGGAGGTCGACCTTTGGTAGTCCGTGGCAGTGAAAGAGGTAACTATATGATATATTTTATATGTGGCCCCAAGACGTTTTCTGTTCACTCAATGTGGCCCTGGCAAGACAGAAGATTGGACACCCCCTGATCTAGACGACTGGCTCCCAGATGTTCCCATTAAAGTTACTAATCTAAGGGACAAACCAGTCTTCAGTCTTTGAGGCACATTAGACAGTGCTTACCAACTGTCCTTTGCAAATATGAGCCTGACATTGAGAACACCCTTTCTCCACCAAAGAGCATCTGAGTCTAAGAGAACTTTCATAGAATGTAGGATTATTTAAAAATGGGAGACCAAGGAATTCTCTCCAACCCAAATAAGAATGAGAGTTTTTGGGCTTGCCTTCGGCCAAGTCCTTGGCCATTCTTCAGTCATTGAAACCATGGAGGATCCCTTTGCAAATGCATCTTTAGAGCCGGTTTCCCATTACCCTGCCCCCAAAAGCCAGACCATTTTTATGATTTGATTTTTTTTTTCTTTCAAGTATCCTTGTAAATGTATGTCTTTGTAAATATACACATACATACATAAGTATACATATACAGACACACACACACACATATACACACATATATATATATATATATATATATATATATATTTATTATAATGTGTGTGGTACAGTGGATATTAAAAGTGTACACACCCTTGTTAAAATGCCCATATTTTTGTGATGTAAAAAAATGAGACCACAATAAATTCAAAACTTTTCCCACCTTTAATGTGTCCTATAACCTGTACAGTTCAATTGAAAAACAAATCTGTTGGGGGGGTATAAAAAAATTAAACGTACAGTAAGCTGGTTGCGTAAGTGTGCACACCCTTCAAATAATACTTTGTTGAAACACCTATGTTCACTAAGCATAATTGTTGATGTTCAGGTATGTTTACAGCCGCCCTACCATTTCCTTCCCACCTTCCATTTTCTCCTATCTGTGGCAGTCCTTGTGCTGAGGTTTCTCTTACCATGATCTGGTGTCTTCCCCGGGTCAGTTTAGAGCCTGGAGATGCCGTTTGGGGGGGACCCTTCTGGTGGACTGTTGCTGTACCTTATCTTTGTATAGTACAAACTTTCATTGCTATAGCAAGGAAAGAACTCTCATTGGTGTGGTTGGGCATTGTTTATTGTATATAATTAATTTATGTCAAGGTGGGATGGCTATTGATCCAGCCTGCAGGGGCATGGATGCTGAGCTCTATAAGGCTGGGTAAGCAATCATCCATTTGCAGCAGAAGTCTCAAGAATTCTTCACTTTTTGTCAAAGCTGAAAAGCCTGGCGTTTTCAGTTTGCAATGCCTTAAGAGTTGGATATGAATGAGCACCACTCAGTTGTAAATGTAATTGTGCTGAATAATGTAATTGTTATAGCAGGTCTGTCTTTAATTTTAAAGATAATTGAAACTGCACATACTGGTGTTAGCATTTTTGTGTAAGTGAATAAAGTGTTGATGCTAGCCACTGAACAGGGTAGAAAATACTTCTCTCACTAGTTAGGGAGCAGTTGCCAAGATGTGTAACCTCTCTTGTAATGTACACACACACACACACACACACACACATTATATATATATATATATATATATATATATATGCATATATGCATGCATTTATACAGGTATAGTTGTGATGTATGTGTGTGCTACCATGTTTAAAAAAAAAACACTTGCATGTCTGTATACTTTGTAGGGAAAAAGAGATGCGCATAGATATGTATTATGCTTGTGTGTGTGTGTGTGTGTATGTGTATATGCTTGTATATAATTTTGTGTGTGTACGTTTGTGCATGCACAGATAGTTTTTCTGTAAAGATGGGGGATTTAAATGAGATTAATTTGGTAGACTGCTAAATCTCAATACTTTGGCCAGATGTAGGTGCTGTGATACAAATTTAATTGACATTGTCAGTGGGTCAACAGGTAGCGCACTCACTTTTGGTGTTGGAAGATCAGAAGGCAGTAGGATGTATACCCTTTTCAGGTGATGGATTTCATTTTCAAATTGCTGACACCACAGTATGACATTAGGAGGTACTGCACTTTGTGCGCTGTCCTTCAGATGAGATGTTACGCTGGGATCACATCTGCTTGAGTTGGTAGTTCAATGGATGCAAATTATCCCCATGGCACTTGTCAATACTGGTGTCCTGGCAAAATTTCTCTTAGATGTGTAAATACCCTTGGGTCCTGTCTGAAAAGAGGCTGTTAGCTTAGAGGGACAAATCTGATAAAAAAAGGTTGGATGGATAAACTGGTAAATAAGCAAACCTATTGTACTCCCCTCACAAGCACATTTATAGATTGTTTTGCAAATAAATAAACTTTTGTATCTTATCTCACCAGCACATTTATGAATTTGTTTTGCAATTTCTTTTGCAGTCTATCTCTGGTTTTGCTCACAGCTGTTTCCAGTATGCCATCCAGAAGCAATGGCCACTATATATGAGCACAAAGAACACCATCCTTAAGGCATATGATGGGCGCTTCAAGGACATCTTCCAGGATATCTTTGAAAAGTATGACTCTTAATGTGTTGTTAGGGTTACCTTTAGATTCTTTCATTGTTTGGTATACTACAGTAACAAATTTGAACAGTGGCAGATTATACTTGTTACATTCCACTGTCTGCTTAAAATGATTTTTGATTTAGTTTTGCATTTGTTGTTTTTTGTTTTATCATATGGTTATGTAGGATAAATTAAGACACTGGTTGAATCTTTGTAAATATAGTAAAAATTGCTGAAACAGGCATATTTTCAGTACCATAGTCTTTCTGTTTAAATCTCTTGGAGAAAGGTATGATCATAAGAATTAGTCCATTGTGTACTGGGGATCACTTGGCTGACATTTTTTGCACTAGTCTGATTTGCACCCAGATCCAACATCCTTTGGTTCCATGAAAAAGTATTTTTGTGCTGACCTTGCTGCTGTCATGATGGACTTTCTAGTTATCTGAAAGAACTGAGCAATGAGTGCTTTTTCCCCAAAATCAAATAGAGTTGCTTGTAACACAAGTGTAATGGGTGAAGATGCTTTCTGTGATGTTTTGTCATGGTTGTTTTCCTTTTTTTTTTTTTTTTGCTTCTTTAGTCTCATGATGGATGTCCTGACTGAAATCACTGTTGCAGTATTCCAGACAGATGTCTGGCTGGGATACCAAAACTAAATTTCCTCGGAGCATCTGTCAGACGTATGGCCTCAACTCGCAAGCATGGGTGTTTATTAATAAATGTGTGAGCATAAGTCTTCCCTCCAGCACAAACATGGGTCTTACAGCTGTCAGTCTGATCTTTCTGTGGTTGTTTGTACTGTTCTTCTCGGATTCACGTTCGTGACCCTTTCTTTCTGCCTAAGCTGTATTTTTGTTAAATTTCAGCTGGGAGATGAGTGTGGCAGGCAGATTTCCTACCAAGACCTCCAAACCCAGTGTCATGTCTGCTAGGTGCAGAAAGCTGCTGTAAAGCTTGTTCCATTTGCCAAGCCTTTGTGCCCAAGACTTTGGCAGCCATTTATCTTTCGGTCTCCAAGAAGGTGTTTAACAGTGACTGAAACGTCTGGCCCATTCCAAGAAGGCGGACCCCACCGCACACAGATATACCTCCTGCCCTTGAGAAAAATCTCAAGAGGTGTAGTTCTGACACGGTTTGCCCACTATGATTCCAATGTACCCGCAGAGATTACAGAACCAGTGGTACATTTGACTCTACTTCAGACACCCTCCATTGCAGCCCTGCTGGAGGCCAGTGTGGAGTCAGAGGATCACACTTCCAAAGAGACGGTTACTGCAACTGAGAGGGAGGAACTCTGTCATTATTTCAGAGAAACCAGAAGGCATCGCGCAAATTTTAGTTAGACAGGAGATTCCTGTCAAACTGAGGTAGGTCAGAGGTCGGAGCCTCTCCACTTGGTTCTGTTGTTTAAAAAGAAATGGCTTTTCTGCTGAGAAGTACTCCTTCCCGTAAAAGGCATCCTACTACCACCCCACAATTGGTTAAATCATTTCCCTATCCTTCAGGAAAGTACAGTTTTGTAAAATCCTACCATAACGGTAGATGTCCTTGCCTTCACCACTCAAGTATTCTTTACAAATGGGGATTCCCTGCCGTGAAGCCCTCCGTCCGTCCAGTTTACAAAAGTCCACCATTGCTTTAAGGTATGTTGAACGTCATCTGCGCAGTCCTTGTGTAAAGTAGGGTATAAAGGTGACGTTCAGGCATAACATCCTCAGGACAGATTGCCCCAGTAGTAACCGCAGTCTGTGGAAAACCAAGGAGAATCTGCACAGCCAGGAAGAGGAAAAGACCAGGGGGATGGAGGGAGGGAGTGAATACTGCTGAGGTGAAGGCAAGGACATTGTACTATGTCCTTACATTCACCACTGCAGTATTCCTTATGAGTGGGAGAATGCAAAAGCTCAAAAAGAAACCTGGGAGGAGGAGGAAGCAGCAGAAGAGTCCTCCAAAAAGCCATTAAGAAAGGCAGCAGCAAAACCAGCTCTAGCTCTGGAAATACCATCCAACTGGTAATGTTTGGTAAAGGTAGCTTCAAGAATAGACTTGGCGTCTAAGCCTTTGAAAAAAGCACCAGAAGAAGCCACATCTGTAGTGGAATGAGCCTTTATAGAGGAAGGAAGGCTCTCGCCCTGAAAAGTAACAAAAAGAAATAGCTTTTGAAATCCAAGTGGAAATACCATCCCAACTGGTATTGTTTGGTAAAGGTAGCTTCAAGAATAGATGAAAAAGCACCAGAAGAAGCCACATCTGTAGTGGAATGAGCCTTTATAGAGGAAGGAAGGCTCTCACCCTGAAAAGTAACAAAAAGAAATAGCTTTTGAAATCCAAGTGGAAATAGTTTGCTTAGAAAAATCCAAGTGGAAATAGTTTGCTTAGAAACAGCCAAACCTAAAGACCTAGGATGAAAGGAAACAAACAATTGGTCAGAGTTTCTGATAGCTTTAGTTTTATCCAAATAAAAATCTGAGCTGTCTATGCACATCTAAGGTATGCAGCACCCTGTCACTATCAGATTGCGGAGAGGGGGAAAAAGTAGGCAAATTAATAGACTAAGTGACAACTCATTAACCACCCTGGGCATGAAAGAAGGATTAGTACACAAGGGCAGCCTGTCGTCCCGAAATACCAAAAAAGGTGGTCAAGCCATTAAGGGCTTGCAACTCAGACACCCATCTGGCAGATGTTGGAAGACAGTTCTTGTGTTAGCTCCAAGAACAATGTGGCAAGGAAGCTGAAACAGCAGGCTCAAAAGGTGCCAGAGTGAATTTTTCCAGAAAAAATATTAAGATCCCAGGGAGGAGGAACAGGCTTCCTGGAAGGTCTTCTATTAAGGACGCCTTTAAGAAATGGATTAGCCTTGAATCTAGAGGCTAAAGGGGGAGTTAAAGGCAGAAGAGCAGAAAGAGCTGATAATTGGGCCTTAATAGAAGAATAGGCCAAACCAGCATTTGAGCAACCTACACAAATAAGAAAGAACCAAAGGAACATCCACAGAAAGTGGGTTCAGGTCATGATAAAGACACCAAATAGAAAACCTCTTCCATTTAGATAAGTAGGATTTCTTAGTAGCAGGTTTCCTGGCCTCCTGCAGGACCTGCAGCATGTCCTCAGAAAAAAGGTCCCTTGAGGAATCAAAACCCTATTACCTATAGTGTCAGTTGAAACGTGGACAGGTAGGGATGGATGAGAGCCCCCTTGTCTTGTGTGAGGAGATCCACCCTGTGAGGTAACTTGTGGTGATTGCCCCAGGCTGGATGCAAAAGTAGATGGAAGCAATGCTGTCACGGCCAAAAGGGAGTCGCCAACAAGATTTTGAAAGCATCCTGTTGTATCTTGAACTGGACTGTCTGAATGAGAGGAAGGGGAGGGAATGCATAAAGAAACATCCCCTTCCAAGAAAATGAGGGCATCCATCTTCCATACCAGAGGACCTGGGACTCTGGCACAAAACGGAAGAAGTTCTCTGTTCACCAGTGGGGGTACTCCTCAAGAGGATCTCTTTGCCTCCCCTCTGAACAATGTCCAGAAAGACATCCCTGTGAAGCATCCATTCATGGGATTTAGTGAAGGACCTGCTCAGATTGTCTGGCCCAACCTTGTGATCTGAAGGAATGTAAACTGCCTGAAGAGTCTCATGATATTGGATAGCCAGATCCCATAACAGAAGTGCCAGCCGGCAAAGACGGTAGGATGTCGTACCCCCCCTGTTTGTTGATATACCACATGACTGTGGTATTGATGTGAATACCGTTTGAGAGCCCCTGCAGAGAAGAGAGGATGAAAGGCCTGAAGAGCCAGCATAAGACCCCTCATCTCTTTGATGTGCTTCTTCCTCTGACAAGGTGACCACACTCTCTGAACCCTCAGGGAGCCAAATATTGCTCCTCATCTCACATCTGAAGAGTCTATGAACAGATCCTTAGAGGGAAGCGGAGACTGAAAAGGGAGTCCCAGATTCAGGGACAACTGCTGAACCCACCACATAAGTTCTTTCTTGAGACACGGGAGAAGTGGAACAGGAAAGTCCAGAGGATCCACATGCTTGAAACCACACTGGACCTAAGAAACCACTGGAACTTCATTTGGAGTTTAGCCAGAGGAAGCATCGGAATGGTGGAAGCCATGAAAGCTCCCTGGCTGAAATGGAGGCCAGGGGAAGAGAAGTTTGAAAGAAAGAAATGAGAGTTAATGCCTTTGGAGGAGGCAAGGATGCCAGCATTGGCACCATTTTGAAACTTGCAACCCACAAAGACATGATCCTGAGAAGGAATCTGGGAAGGCTTTTTGAAGGTTATTGTGAACTCTGGGCTCTAAAGAGAAATGGTAAAAATGAAGACTTTGCAAAAGGACCTCTGGAGAAGCCTGAATTAGCAGGTTGTCCAAATAAAGATTTGGATCCCTTGAAACCTGCAAAAGGCAATCACAAGAGCGAGCCATTTGGTGAACACCCTTGGGCAAGTAGAAAGGGCAAAGCAGAGAACTGAGAATGCCAGGAAGCAACAGAGAAATGCAAAATCTCTTGAAAAGAGGATGGATTGGAATATGGAGATAAGCATCCTTGAGGTCCAGAGACACCAAAAAGGCCTGAGGGAGCAAGAGAGGAAAAAGGGACTGAAGGGACAACATCTGAAAGGAAGGCACCTTCAAAAAGGTGTTCAGATGGGAGAGGTCTAGAATAGGTCTCATAGGACCTTCTTTTCTGGGCACTAGAAATATTCCTGAATAAAACCCTTTCCCCCTTTGGGGCACAATCACTTCTTGAATAGTACCCTGAGACAAGAGGTCCTGAAGGACTTCTGAGAAAAAAGGAAACTTTTCCCGAGGAGGCTGAGGAATGCCCATAAAAGGAGTGTGGGAAATCCAGACCATGAAGTACCCCCGACGAATGATTGATGGAGCTCAAGAATCCCAGGTGATCCGGAGCCAAACAGGAAAAGAAGATGCAAAGAGAAAGACAAATGTGGCTGGGAATGGGTGGATAGTCAGACAGTACCTGGTTTCAGGAAAGGAAGACTTAAGAATCTTTGCAGTCTAAGTGGCCTTAGCAGGAGAAGTCATTTTACTACCCTTTTTACCTTTAGAAGGTGGGCGAGACTGCCTACAAACAAAGGCTGTCTTAGAAGGGACATTCCGCTGAAATTTTAGGCACTGGAGAAACGGACATGCTTAAGCTCCTATAAAGCCTTCCCTTGTCTTGAAGAGACTTAAAAAATAAAGCAGCAGCTGCTTCAGCAAATAAGAGTATTATCCAGAGGATCATTCAGCAGCTTGCCTTAATGTCATCGGCAAAGGTTGAAGCCGAAGCCATGAATATCTCCTCAAAACAGAACCAGAAGCAGCAGCCCTTGAAGAGGCATCTGCTTCATCATAAATACATTTGATAGAATGATGAACTACCTGAGAGGAAGTCCCAAGCAAGGAAAGAGCAGAAGATTTACTCTGAGTCTGGAAGATCAGAAAGAACCTGATAAGCCTGGGAAAGAAGAGCCAAGACATACCTAGAGATATGGGTCTGATAATTAATAGCCCTAAAAAGAGTTTCTTACCCAGCCTATCCATGGTCCACCTGTTCTTGTCAAAAGGCAGTAAAGTGGATGAAGGAAGCAATTGGGATGGCTTATCAGAGGCTACAGACCAGCACAGAGTGGTCAGCAGCAGGGCATTTAAGCAAAAAGGTTTTATAGGATGCCTAAGGATTGTTCCTATCAGACTTCGTGTGTGTGTGTGTGTGGGGGGGCAGATAATCCGGCGCTTTAGAGGCAGTGGAAAAAGCATCCAATAAAGCAAGCAAGACCAGAGGAATGGCCGCAGGTTTAGGAGATGCCATCTGCAGTAACTCATAGTACCTCTTATAGGTATCCAAAACCTGGACACAATCCCATTTAAATTCCATCATCCTACAGACAATGTCCCCAAAGGAAATATCCTCAGAAGGAATCCTCCTCAGACCTGTAGCAATTCTCTGGGTCTTTTAGTGGAAGAGGTGGACCAAGGAGGAACAGGAACTGAAACCCCTTGAGGAGGCCGCAAGGACAGTAAAGCATTAAATAACCCCTGATTAAAGGCCTGCCACTCACTTTCTGGATCCCTAGGAGCAGAAGAAACATGGTTGGCTTTCTGTTTCCTTTTTTTTACAGGAACAGCCGTCCTAAAAACCTGAGAAGGCCCAGACAGAGGACAGCATTCCACAACCACAGTAGGAACCTCTTCCCTAAAGAGAAACTGCGGAACCCCACTAGACCCTTCAGAAACAGTCAGCTGTGATTCACTCTGAACGCCCAAACGGGATGATTGCAAGGCCTCATCGGACATGCTGCCTGCCAGATCCTCATCTGCTTCCAACCCAGACGTGGTAGAAGAATCCGACAAAACAACCGTTGTGAGCCTTTGGGCACATAATAACCTCAGGAGAAACACCTGGCAGAGGCTAGGCAGCAGAAGATTTAAGTCTTACCTTATGCACCTTCTTCCCAGATGGCTGACCCTCGAGGCAGGAAGTTCCATCCATAGTACCTGTAGCAAGAAGCTTAAGTCGCTGGTTCTCAAGTTACAAGGAGAGGGAAGAAAGACTACTGCAAAGAGTTTTGGGGACAAACTCCTGACAAATTGAACAAGATGTATGGTCGTGAGCAGCACCAATGCAAAAGACACTGATCGTAGCGGTATTTATGGGAATCCGTCTCCCACACTGGCATTTACCCTTCCTGGATGGCATTAAACCCCCCAAACAGCACAAAATAAACAGAAGTAGTAACCAAAAACCCAAATGGGTACTTATCTGCAACTGTGGGGACTCTGGCAAACGGGAGTAAGCACAGTCTGCAACTGTGGGGACTCTAGCAAACGGGAGTAAGCACAGAAAAGCCAACAGAGAAAAACGGAAAAAAAAATTGATGTGTGCAACAGACCAGCAGTTAAAACAGCATTAGGACTAGCGGCAAAGAAGTTCTGAGGATGGTATGCCTGAACGTCACCTTTGTGCCCTACCTTGCACAAGGAGTGCGCAGGTGATGTTCAGCGTACCTTAAAGCAATGGTAGACTTTTATAAACTGGTCAGATGGAGAGCTTTCACGGCAGGGAATACTCATTCGTAAGGAATACAGCAGCAGTGAATGTAAGGACAAGGCACGCTTGAACTAGTCCCTCCCCAGTTTGTGGGACAAGGATTTTACTTCAGACAGTTTCTGGTTCCAGAAATGAAAGGCAGTGGAGATCCATACTGGAGCTCTGTTTGCTCAGCACCTTCCTTGAGGTTCCCACTTTCAAGATGCTTTCCCTTCCTGCTCAGTTTTGAGCTCTCTCCTATTTGGCATATATTTCTCAGACGTTCAGGCCAGCACATCTGGCCTATAGTTAACTAAGTTTGCAGATTACTGTAAATTAATCTTCAGCTGACTCAGAATTGCTTTGACCATGTTAAAATTGGTACAAGGACAGTTGTCTCTAAATGTAAAACAATAAATAAATGTAGCATAGTTCATTTTGGTAAACAAAACAATTTTCCTTACCTTTTAGAAGATGCATCCCTCCAATCGGACATTATTGTAAGGGATCTGGGTATTCTTGTTGATTCCTTTTCATTTGTCCATTGTGTCTACACAGTAATTCAGAAAGTCTTTTATCTGGCTCATTTAATTTCCAAAGGCATCTCCACTAGTACCAAAGAAGTGTTGATTCCCTTTTACTCCTGTCTTGTCAGATCTGTTATTGAATATAATGCGCATTTTGGGATGTATTTATCTAAGCATATCATGGAACTTGAGAGAGATAACAGAGATTCATAACTAAAAAGATCAGAGGAATCTGTTATCAAGAGTTTGGCAGCCCCTTCTCTGTACTCAGTTTCTTACAGGCACATCCATGGAGATCTATGTCTAGCCTTTCTTGACTTGAAAGATCCAACCATGTTTGGGCTCCTCTGCCTTCACAAACCTAATGGAACATCAGATATTGTTAAAAGGAACTAAACCATCTACAGATAAATAGGGTACATTGACATGATAGATTCATATTCCAACATATATCCCGTACCACGGAAACAAACTTCCTCTGCATGTCAGAGTAGTACCCATGCCACCATCAAGGTAAACCTTGGATAGTTTGATATGTAGACCCAGATTCTCTCCCGCACAGGCATTCACTGAAAATAGGCTTTGTCCTAGTCGGACTTTCCCAGTTAACAAATGTTAAGTGCCTAGCACCGATTATAGATTTAGCAGGAACTCTGGGTATTCAAATATTTCCCTACCTAGATATGCTTATCCAGACCCCTCTGCCTCAGATCTTGCTTCAGTGCCAACGTTTCACTGTCAGCCTTCTCGTGAAATTGGGTTTCACTGTTAACTTCAAATCCCCCATGTAGCCCACTCGGAGCCTAGTTTTCCTGGGTTGCAGATTGGGCACCAAAGAGATGCAAGCTGTCTAGCCTCAGGAAAAGATGTAAAACTTAGTTAACTTTAGTCCCTAACCTCCATCAAAGTCTGTTCAGCCATGGAGATTTAAGAGCACTGGGATTCATAACAGCAACCATACCAATGCTTCCTTTAGCATGGTTGGTTATCGGGGAAAAATTCAGTGGTATGTGAAAAATGTATGGTCCCAACACTCTCACCACCTATGCACACAGATGACCCTCATGCCTTGTAACAAGGAGATTCTATGGTAGGTAACACAGGTAAGCCTTAATCCAGGAATGCCTTTCAAGGCACATACTCCAGTTCAAAAAATGTATGCAGACACCTCAGACGTGACTTGGGAGAGCTTGAATGGACATCCACAAGGTTCAGGGCCACTGGCAATCTGCCCTTAAGGAAGAACACTTCACCCTAAAAGAGATGTGTTCTCTTCTAAGCTCTTAAAAGTTTTCACCCACCTCTGGAAACCAGGGCCCCTTTAGTATTCAGGTAGTACTACAGTCAAGTGGTACATAAACAAGCAATGCCATATGGCTCAGATTGTGTTGGGCCATCACTGAACAACATCCTGGCAGACTGTCTGAGCAGGTCCATTGAAGACCCACACAAATGGACTCTCAACAGACCAGTCTTAGATGTAGTCCATACATGAAGAAAACCACAAATAGACTTATTTGCTTTATAGAGTATCAGCCACAAATAGACTTATTTGCTTTATAGAGTATCAGTCAGCTCACCTTTTTTTGCCCAAGGACTTCTTGTCCCTTGTCATGGAGGACAGAAGCCCTGTCTTTTTGGGGAACTGAGAAGTTTCTTTATATGACAGACACACAGACAGACACACACTTCTTCTTCCAAAAAGAAAAAGCAAAGATTCTACTGGTGACTCCCGTTTAGCCAAAGCAGTGCTGGTTCCCCTTCTATTTCGTTTAGCCAGGGGCAACCACCACAAGCTACCCCACAAAGTGGACATGATGACACAATAGAAGGGCTAACTACTTCATATCAACCCTCAACCTAAGCCTTTGGATGAAAGGAGTTTGATCCTTTCCAGACACCATTTTTCTGAGGATGTGCTGTGGGTTCTTCAGGAGGCAAGGAGACCCTCCACAAGAAAATCTACATGGCCAAAAGGAAAAGATTTCTTGTATAGTGTCATGCAAATAATCAGGACCACATTAAGTCAGAGTTTCTTCTTGTCTTATTACGTGTGAGTTCTTGAAAAGTGGTCTGGCATACTCCTCTATTAAAGCCCAAGTTTCAGCCATTTCAGCCTGCCTCCCCCTCAGTCCGCCTGTGATGTCCAGGTAGAGATCAAACAGTTTCTAACATAGGTTCTACATTTAACCTCCCACCTCCCCTGGAAGAAACCTGTTCTCCTACTATGGGACCGCAACTTTGTGTTAGAAAAACTCACTCTTCCTCCTTTTGAACCAACTAACCAGCTGCTTCTACTCACAAATTCTGCCCCTGGAAAACTATTCTGTTGCTGGCTCAGACTTCTGCTAGGAGAGTCTCGGAACTACAGGAACTCACAGCTGTCCCACCTTTTCTTATTGTTCACAAGGTCAGAGTGCCCCTGAGGATTAAACCCCTCTTTCATGCCTAAAGTGATAAAATGTCTGTTAACCAGTCTACCCACTTTTTCCCAGACCACAGAACTGGGGGAGGGGGAACTGTTCCATTCCTTGTATGTGCACAGACTGCTTGGGTTTTATTTGGATGAGACTGAGTCCATCTGTAAATCAGACCAACCATTTGTCTCTCTCATCAGTTCTAAACTGGGTCGGCCAATATCTGAACAAACCATTGCAAGCTGGATTTGTAAGTTTTTTTTTTATTTTTGCTACTTGAACCATGGCAAATCCTTGACTTGCTTTCCATGGGCTCATTCTACCAGACCAGTGACCTGTCTTGCCTTCTAAAAAGTAGGTGATTACAAAGCAGTCTTGGAAGGTGCTACCTGTCTTTTTTGGTAATCTCCAAGTGTAGTACCTCGCAGGTAGTTCTGTGCAGCTTTGGGCGTGGCCTAACTGATTGATTGGCAGGGGAAAAACAAGTTTGAGTGACAGGCATGCTAATTTCCACAGTCTTGATACTGTGTCTAGTCAGTAAATCACTACACAAACGTTCCCAAAACAACTGTGTACTATACGCAGTACAACTAAGTCCAAAAAATATAAAGTTCCCAAAACACAAGTAATAACTGGCATTAATCGCTAAAATAATAATGCAGATTTCCACATTCTACATACTGTGCAATCACAAAGTCCAAAACCTACTAGGCATCAGCATATGAAGCCGGCAGTAAGCACAAAAATAATAACACGGTAATTTGAGTACTCAGCCTGCATCTTTGCAAGTATTAAAGTCTGTAAAAATGTATGTTTTAGTTGTGTGAATAAACATGTTTGTCTGACTTGATTCAACTAAACAACTACATAGTTGTATGCTTTGAATATTCATACTGATGCTGCCTGTTAATGTTCATGTGGGTGTGGGGTCCATGCGGTTGGAGGCTTGTTTGGGGCGGGATTTGCTACTGCACATCCTGCGAGGTACTACACTTGGTGATTACCTCTTTTGCACACATTCACTAAACACTGCAGAATAGATGCCCCCCCCAAGGTTCAGAGCTGCCTTTGCTAGGTTAGTTCTTTCTGAACTCTTGCACATTTCTCATCATTCTCAACCTTCTGTTCCCTTAAGATTCGTGAATCATCCATCTGTTTGGAATACTGCAGCAGTGATTTTAGTCGGGACATAGCACAGTTGTGCAAGAAGTTACCATAACCGTAGATGTCCTACTGATCACTGGTGCATTATTCCTTCTCAACCTCCTTGCCCTTTTCTAGTTTAGCTGTTTTTCCTTAAACCTGCCCTGTATGACTGACCTTAGCATCGAGGGGACTCTCTCATTTCCTTCACCCCTCCTAGCTAGCTACTTGTTTCTCAGATGACATCATACTGCTTCCTTAGTGAAAGTGTTATGATTTACGCTTGTACGTCTATTAATATACTTCCACATTTGCAGGCTGAGTTCATACATTGGGCATGTGCTCTAGAGAAGATTTAAAGCTTTGGTACCCTGGCTGGACATCAGCAGTGAAAACCCATCTGTTTGGAATACTACAACAGTGGTCATTAGGAAGTCTACTGTTATGGTAAGTTCTTACATAACTGTACTGTTTCATACTGTGATTTCTATTCTACTTTCAGTGTTTTGAAATTGGTTGATTCTTAAGATTGATGTTTTTATTGATGCCATAATAAAGATTCTGATGGTAAGAAAATGCAGGGCTTAATCATGTGACTTATTCTCCGGGTTTGGCAGCATCTAGAAATCTTTTTCCACTGTTTGATACCACTTGTCCTGTTAGACTGTAAGGGTCATAGTTTCACAGTATTCTTTACCATGTAGTAGAACATTGAAATATGTCCTTTAAGCTACTGTAGGTGGTAGCCAAAAGTATCATTGCTGTGGTGCATTCATAAAATGAATAAGATTTAGCATCGGGAAGGTTTCCAGGCCAGACTTGTCGAGAGTAATCCATCCTCACCCCCATCCCTCTGAGCTATAGTTTAATAGTGGTCAAGAAGTGTCCGTTTGCTTTCACACACTGTGCTTCCCTCGCCTCCTTTGCATAGAACTACCACTTTTAGAATATTTTGCTAGTCTTGTTTGTTTGATCAAAGTGAAAGTAATGAGCTTCAGCTTGCTGCTCTTATATGCATGTGTACTAATAACAGTAATGTATTTGCTTCTTTCATTTACTCTCCCACCATTGATCACCTTAAAGAAAAATTAATGCATCACTGTTGTGGATGGTGCATATTGTTCTACTGACTGCAAATGTGTTGAGATCCATTTCCTTTTTCTGTAGTCAGATGAACAAGGTAAGCACTGTAGCCAGTATTGAAAGGCTGCATCCCATAATACTAGGACATGGCCTGTTACTGTGGGAGGGAGGAGCCACGCTAATTAATAGAATGAGACTTTTCCCATGTGGGATTTTCCTTCCATAGTAATAGGAAGCGGTAGATAAATTTAGTTCCTACAAGTAAAGGTGCTAACAAAATAATTATACCTGACATGTCTTGAAGGTGGTAATATTGTCTGTTTATTTTAAAAATGGATCCTTTACATCTTGACACGGTTATATACATTTTCTTTTCATTTCAGCACGTACTGTTATAGCAATAGTGGGATAATTCTAACACATAATGGAATGCGCTTTTAATCTCTTAATTAAAAGGCGCAGCAAAGGTTTCTACCGAAGAATTTACTTTTTCAGTACCCTTTCATGAAGATGGTCCAGTTATGCAAAATACTTACTATAGCTGTAGATCTTTTGAAGAGCAGGCCCTTCAACAATAAAGCTTCTGTCTCTCTTTTCTCCAGTATGGAAAATCCTCTGTATATCGTCATTGCACTTAGTGTTTTATATTTGTGGCCATTTACACATTTTTTAAGTTGTAAATGGTTTACATGTTACATTTGTTCAGTACTGTACATTTTTGAAAGCACACATCCGAGCAAGCTTTTTAGGTTTGATAAACCTATTTGGCATTGGCATACAATGGCATTGGTTTACACCTAGGTTTCTGGGTTCCTCCCTAGAACATACATATAATTTTTAAAGTCACCTTCTTATGCAGCATTTTAAAAAGGTTTCTGTGCTTGTATCCACCTGACATTCAGTCACATTTATCAACTGTCTGTAAATGGGCAAATTTTTGCAGTGTTGCTATATAGGATTACAATAATCATTTGTGTGTTCTGCATTTCATAGTGCTAAGGAAGGGAGCAATTCTGGTTAGTGCTGATGCGTTTTGAGATTGTCCCTTAGTGAAAAATTGTGCAAGGGACTTGCTTTAATAAAATGTCTTTGAGGCATACTTTTATAGTAGGTGTTTTCCCAGCTTTTGATATTCGTTTTCTTCCTGGGACTTTGATGTGTACCCATTATCATGGCTTGGAACTAATATAGAAGTATAATGTGTTTGTATGCGTACATTAGAAGAGCTTCATGGATTGACTACTACTTTTGATTGTAAGAGCCGTTTTGCTTGTGCCATATCTTTTTGATAATGACTTTAAGAACGTGAATCAGAAATAATGCTGTGGATTGTATATTACATCACTATACTTTTCGTTCTCCCCCTCCCCAATTTATAGGCATTACAAGCCAGATTTTGACAGACTGAAGATTTGGTACGAACACCGCTTAATAGATGATATGGTAGCGCAGGTACTGAAGTCCAGTGGTGGTTTTGTTTGGGCCTGTAAGAACTACGATGGGGATGTTCAGTCTGACATTCTAGCCCAAGGTAAGATGAGGGTTTATTGTCCTGTAACTTTGAAGCAACTGTTAACTGCTAGATTACTTCTCTACTGAAGCTGTGAAGCTGTGTTCAGCATGAAATTGTTAGAAACACAGCAGAAAGTAATCCGAGCTAATAAATCTAAGTATTGCCTGCTAAATTCACTTTTCTTGACTTTATTCTTTTGGGTTATTCCACTTGTATACTGAGACTTTAGAAGGTGTTTCAGATCTGTGGCATGAGGGTGTTTTATATGGGTTTTGTATTTTATGATTATTTTTCTGTTTGCTTGTTTATTTTTCTGCTAGTTTTGCCGATGTACATTGTAAAGGAGTTCTGGAACTGCTAGACTGGTTCATTTTCCAATCATTGCATAGTATTTTCTTGTATATTCCACAATTTAAATCTTACAAGCTTAATAGGCATTTGGCTGCTTGTGTATGCATATTTGTGCTTATATATTTTGAGTTTGTGTTTAGCCTAAACTGTTTTAAGAATGATAAAAGTGCAGGGAACGTATTCCCATGAAAAGGCATTTTTAACCGTGAAAAAGTGCAAAACACACCAAAAAGCAGCAGTAAACTGTCTTCCACTCTGTGCAGAACTTCATCAGGCTGGTGTTACTTAAATTTGCACAAGGATTTATTGGGTTTACTTAGTCCCGTAAACACCATTTTAAACCAGCCCACACAATTCAATTCTCATAAACCATTCTGTAAAGAAATCTGCCTCTTTGCAGTGTTATGGATCCTTATAAAATAGGAAGTGAAGGAATGCATGTAACATCAATGAAAATTCAGTTCATTTTTCTCGTAGTGCTCCTAAAATATTTTATGCTTCATTAAGCCTACCTGGCTTTCAGACATTACTTTTTTAAATTCCTTTTTATTTAGCAATAGTTTGTACATACCACATGTGGGTTGAAAGTGTATGTCCTTTCTTCCAGTTCTCTATGTATTATAAGTTTTACAACTCTTGTTTTGAAGAGGTTCTGCCCACATGGAATAAATTACATGAAAGGTGTTCAGTATTGTAAACGGTACATTTTGAACTGCAATGGGAGTGTCTGAGTTTGGGCTAGAATTTTTCTCTAGGTTGAAACTCTTGACTGATTCTGATAGATGCACCTTGCTGTGAGAGCAGAAGTCACAGCTTTAAGTACCACACTTTGGCTTACACTTGTTTACCTCCAAATTGTGTCCCCACCCCCCATAAAATTTTCAAGTATGTCTCTCCCTTGGTTAAGTGCATTGAAGAACTTGCAATTACCTGGTTTCCTTTTTTCCCTACTAGGATATACCATTTGTTATTATGTTTAATTGCTTTAGAATGCATGCTGTATGTTAGAATCATAGACATTCTTTTACTAACATCTGTTTCTGTCTTCTGGTATTTTCCAAAAGCAAACTTGTTACAATTTATATGTGACCTAATTTCAAAGTAACCCTTAGCCTGTTGACACCATCGCCAGAACTATTTGCTGCCTACACCTTAGATTTCTACTTATACCCGAGTAGCTGCTTTGAGGAGATTGTCCCTCTCCGTTCTAAATATAAAAGGAAGTTTAAAATCAAATCCTTGTGGTAGACTACTCTAAACTGTTTAACAAAAAGAGAGAACATTTATGAAATTTCAATTTCCTCACCTCTAAACTAGCTATTAGAAACCTTAAACGCGCCATTAGAAAGTGTAAAGCTGGGAGTGAGTTACGGGTAACCATTTCCATCAAAGGCAACTAAATCCTTTAACTTTGTCAGGAAACTAAAATAACACCCAATATGCTCTGAGCAGATTATTTTTTAGTTCCCAGTTTTACTATGTGCACCAGCTGCCACCCAAGCAGAATAAATGTGCCCTTTGAAGTACAGATGAACTTCAAAGATGAGGCATCCAGTGTGTTTATTGTGTAGCCCTCTAACACAGCAACAGCATGTGCAATGTTTGCAGGGGGCAGGGCCAAATACTAAAGTTGGAAGAGATGTCATCCTAGCCCATTTAAATGAAAACAAAACTAGTGTCTTTTTATCCTTAAATCTTTTGTGTCATCTGATAGCAGTCCTCCTGATGCCTTTTCAAGTAAATTCTGACTGCAGCCTGAGAAGTACGTAGAAACCATGAACAACTTGGTGTAGCTGGTGACTTGCTGGGGCTGGAATAGCCCCTGAGCGTTATGTCTGATCACTCTCTTAATTCTGACATCCCTAAGGGGGCTGTCATGTCAGATGACTCTTGCACGCCACACCAAACAAAATATGCTAAGTTGAATGGCGATGTAAAGCTTGCCACTGTTGGAAAATTATGATGTGATCTATTAGAGGAGGGCTCCCCACCCTTGCTTTTATGGTCTGTGAGGAGGACTGTGCATCAGAGGCAAAGAAGATCCTGTGAGACAGCTCAGGGTGCACACATTGGGTGAATCAGAGATCAGGACACGAGGCACCAAGTGGTCCATACATCTCCTCCCACCTACTCTCTTCTGTGGGTGGATTCTGTTTTGCTCAGGGTTTTCTGTGCTTACTTCAAGGTTGATAGTCTAAGCACAGCAGACCTTCCACTTAGGTGGAAGGTCCTTCAAAAAGGAGTAGGGATTCCACCTTCAATTCTGGAAAAGACTGACCATGTTGGGACTCTGCTGAGGAGAAGGAGGATGACTGACCTATAGGTCACAAATGTCCTCACCCCTAGATTACTATACAGATAGTGCAGAAACTTTTGCTCCAGGTTCCTTACCAGAGTACCTCACCTTTACTGACACCTTGGCCCTGATAAGGGGCCATTTTAAGAGGCAAGCCTCTGAGATTTCTGGTGCACAGAAGAGGACCTTGGATTGGAGCGGTTAGGTTATAACCTGTTCCCAAATCAGTAATACTGCCTCCAGTACTGGATGTATTAAGACTAATTTCCAGATTTTGACTCTCAACAGCCAACCTCGAGAAGACCAGATTTTATATGGTTGGAGGACCACATTCCTTTGTTAATAATTAACTTGAGGCAGATCCTGATATCCCTTCTCTGGTGGGTACTAAAGCTGCAAAATTGCTCCTGGGAAGAACACTGTCCATTGACAAAACTTAGACTGCTGGATGGGTATGGAAAGAAGGCCTATACCTCTTCTGTACTGGCTTTCAGGGATCTGAATTACCAAGTACATGTCTTGAAGCGCCAAGTGCATATTTGGAAGCAGATCTTGGACAATTTATAATTCAGAAAAGGAATATCATGGGGGGGACCTTTAAAGTCCAGACTGCCATTGAACTGAGTAAGTGTGGCAATAACGGTACCTGGAATGCCGCTGATACAATGTCTAAAGCAGCTGCTTCTGCACTCAAAAAGCACACATGGTTGTGTAGTGTGCCTTTTGCAAAAGATATTAAAGCTAAACTGTTATACACCCTTGGATCAAGAACTCCTGTTTAGCCCACAAGCCTGTGAAGCCTGTAGAAAAGGGAGAGGTTATGGACAATGGGAGAGGCGTTTGCCCCCTTTCTTAACCAAATATAGTATGAATTTTCATAAGAGAAAAGGACCTTTTATATGGAATAAGGGAAAAGAAAGCAGCCTTTCCAAAAGAGAGAATTGAAGGGAAGATTAGGGGGAAGGAGGAAGCAAAGAGACAGTTTCATCCATTCCTGGGAGCAGTCCAGACTATATCAGGTCAGCTTCCAACAGCCTTTTTCTCCCGTTTAGAAAGACTGTACTTCTGTGGAGATGGTCACTTTGGGCAAATTAACTCCCAAGTGGTATCTTTTAGCAAGAATAGCTAGTATTCAAGTCCAAACCACTAGGCAAAGGAATGCTGAGGCTCCCAAGAGAGCAAAAATATCATCTGATGTCAATTTTGATTCTGTCCTCAACTGATGGGTTTGGATCGGTCTCTGCCATTATTAAAGCTTTCCCTTACCCATAATGCACCAACTATAATTTAATTTAAACTAGGATCTCGTTTGCTGCTTTTCACAAAAGAGGTGGTAGACCATAGCTCTCGAGTGTTTTTTCAGTTAAGTGGTAAGATTTAGATAGTTTAGAAAATAAACATAATATTTTCTAATTTACTTTACATTTTATATAGTTACTATTCCTTATTTTCTTTTTCATACAGTGCATACTTTAAAATACTATTAGCGGTTTCCTTTTCCCTCTACACTTGGTGTAGCCGTTATTACCATTGCTGGTAATTTTTCTTTCTTATTGTCCTAATATTTTAAAAAAGACATCTGGTCTATTCTAATTTTGCTTCGAGGGCTTAAAGCCGAGAGGTGGCTGGATGCCACCCAACCCTTCATCCGAGGAGTCTGTATTCCTGGAGGCTTTCGATACCTGCCTACTTCTTGGGTTCCTCTGCACACTGACAAGCTTATTGAGTTAATCTCTCAGCGGGCATGGAAGGTGTCCGGCACAGTTGAATCCACACCCAGGAGACCAAACAAGATTATCACGCCACTTGCGTATAAGGAGTTTTGGGACAAAAGGGTGCCCATTGATGCCATGGTTGTGGCGGCGGCCACCAAAAAGCAACTTGCAGAAGACAGTTCTACTGTTCATCCCCCCCTGACAGCGAGTCTAGGGTGATGGACAGGTTTGGGATGCTTGTCTATGCTTCAGCGACCTTTGCCTTAAGGGCACTGAATTATTTGGCACATTTTAAAAAGGTTACAGTGGTATTTGATAAGTGTCAAATACCCTTTCAGGATCTATTTCTGCAGAGGTCCAATCATCTGTGACTTCTCAGTTGGCTACCTCGCAATTTATTTCAAATTCATCCATGAGGCTCATTTTGAATGTAGCTGAAGGAACCTCAAAGGCAGTGGGTTCAGGCATTTCCATCACGAGACATGCCTGGATGTGCTTATATGATTTTGCGGAGCCCTTCAAGTCTTTGTCGGTGCTTCTTTTGACAGCACACCTTTGTTTGGTCCCAAAGTGAGGGATACATTATCCAATTGTGAGAAGGGTGGAAAGACCCTGTCTGCAGTGGGCATACGGTTTTTTGGCCCCTCAGAGATAGTTTTCAAGGAATCGGTGAGGTGCTCTAAAGATGTGTTTCAGGAACACATGTAGAGGAACTTCCCCTGTGGCAGAGGGGGGAAACTCCAATGGTCGACGCCTCTGCTGCAGAGTAGACCCACAAAACCGGAAGTCCAGAGATGGGAGTCTTGAACAGACCTTATGAGCACTCCTGAAAGGAGGCCCGATTGTCCCATCTGGAGGCAATAGGGGGTCCATTTATCCCTGCACCAGAGCTTGGCTAGAAACTTGGGTGCAAAGAATTCTATCCAAAGGCTATACAGTGCCCTTTTCCTTTCCACCCCCAATCTCAAGGAAAATCCGTGATGTTCCACCCAATCAGAGGGAAGAAGCAGCAGCAATTAAAATATAAAAGCTGCTAGAAAAAATGTCATCCAAGATGTCCCACCAGACCAGGTACAATCTGGAACTTACTCAGTGTTCTTTTTAGTGCCAAAGAAAACCAGGGACTGGAGACAAATTTTGGATCTTAGCAATTTGAACAAGTCTGTTCAACGCACCAAGTTTCAGATGGTCATGGTTCAGTCCATTTTCCCTTTTCTGGCTAAGGGCGACTGGATGTGTTCAATAGACTTTGAGTATGTGTACTATCCTGCAAAGATGAACAGACGAGCCAGAAGGTACTTTACACTTCCGGCTGGGAGGCTGTCATTACCACTTCAAAGTTCTGCCCTTTGGTCTCACCACAGCCTCCAGGGTATTCACCAAATGTATGGCAGTAGTAGCAGCTCACTTGAGATGGCAGGGATTCTGGCTGTTTCCATACCTAGATGACTGGCTCGTTACCGCCCAGAAGAGGCCAACAATTCATATAGGTAAGAAATTGTTCTCCAGACTTGTTCTCATCTGGGGATAACCATAACCTATGACAAGTCTCCACTAGAACCAACTCAGTTTGGAATTCATAGGAGCAGTTTTTAACAAACTCTGTGGTAGCTTCAATGCCTCCCTCAAGTGTTCAAACTATAAGATCACAGTTCAGGAAAATAATCTACATTACCAAGATTTCAACCCACTTGGTCCTTTAAGCTCTGGGATCAGTGTCAGTGGCAATAACACTAGTAGCTTTAGCCAAATTTTACATGAGGATTCTGCAGTGGACGTTGGCAACACAATGGTAGATACTTTACCAACCCATGTCAACTCTGATTCAAATTGCCCAGACATGCAAGAGAGATCTCAGGTGGCAGATTCAGTCTGATCACATTCTGCAAGGCTATCCATTCATTCCCCCTTAGCCCGAGGCCTTAGTGAACACACATGCATCCCATTTGGGGGATGGGCATTTTCTGGGGAACACAGTCCAAGACACTTGGTCCCCCTGAAGAGGCCACCTTGCATGTCAATATCCTAGAGATGAGAGCAGTGCTTTTAAAGTTGCAAGCCTTCAAAAATGCTCTCCTTTCGGCGACTGTTGCAGTTGAAACAGTCAGTGTCAGTAGTTTGGTATGTCGACAGTCAAGGAGAGACCAGATCATATCCCGTTTTGAGAAGCACTCAGGTGTGGCAGTGGGAGATGTCATCCAACCGCTTTTTGTACCAACACACATTCCAGGGAAGTGGAACATGATAGCAGACAAACTGAGCAGGTGCATTCTTCTACCTCACTAGTGGTCTCTCAACAAGAACTTGATGAAAATGATTTTTCATGGATTGGGCTAGCCTTGCTGCAGTCTTTTTGCTTCTCCCCTAAACACCAAACGCAGCACCTGTTTTGGTGTAATCTTCCCACAGGGGGAGTCACCAAGGGATGCTGTACTTCGCAGTTGCCCTCCCCCCACCACACTTTTATGCTTACCCACCAATGAGGTTAATTCCAAAATTTCTACAGAAAGCTGTAAGGTTGAAGAATAAAGTCATACTCATTGGACCATACTGGCCTAGACAGATTTGGTTTCCTTTCCCTTGGCCTCACTTCAACAACCTTTGGTCCTGGATCAGACTCCAGACCTCCTGTCTCGCCCAACGGGCATGATCCATCCCGACATCTCAAATGTCAGGCTGAATGGCCTGGTTTCTCCAGTTCCTTTAATAGCCAGACAGCTGATGCTGTCTCCCCCTGTCTAACCTGTTCTTTTATCTTCCCATAAACTTTCAACAAGAAAACTGTATGCAAGTAAATGGAAAAGATTTGTTTGCTGGACAGAAAAATCATGTTGAGCCATTTTCAGCTCCTATACATATGCTCGAGTTTTTAGCCTTGCTTTTTAAAGAAGAGGCTAGTTTCTCAACCAGTAAAGTTCAGTTAGCAGCATTATCAAATTTTCACATTGGATTTGAAGGCTCATCATTGGCCTCTCTCAAATTGTGTAAAACATTCTTGCGAGGCACTCTACTTTTGAGACCTCCATTTAAGGACCCTGCTCCTCCACTGGATTTGACTTTGGTACTGTAAGCTCTAATACATTCCCTTTTGAACCAGCAGTTAAATGTGATCTTAAGTATCTTAAACTGGAAAGCTGTTTGTTTTTCTAGTAGTCATTACCTCTGCTAGACAAATTTGAGATTCAAGCTCTCTGCTAAACCTCCATACCAGACGCTTTGAACTAATGCCTCCTTCCTTCCCAAGGTGGTCTCAGAATTCAGTATTAATCAGTCCACTAATTTGCCAGTATTCTTCCTAATTTTGCAAACAAAAGCAAATATGTTACATTTATTGGATGTTTACAGACAATTATGTTTTTTTGCATAGAAAAAAAAGACATCAGAAGTACAGACCAGTTTGTTTCCTTTGCACAATTGGAATTGGGTAAAGCAGTCGCATGTATTTTCTTTATCTATAAGAAATTGGTTATTACCTTATCATAACCGATATGAGCTCATTCAACTAGATCCATGGCAACTTAAGTTTTTCTTTCCAGGGTGTCCGTGGACGATGCGTGCAGCAGCAACTTGGGCTACTCCCCATACTTTCATTACTCATTACAAATTGGTACTAGTCTCCAGAGGTAGAGCATCATTTGATTCAGCTGTGCTCAGGAATATCCTTTTTATTATTTTATTTATTTATTTATTTTACATTTGTTTACCGGGCTAGTCCAACTGGATACATTTCCATTTTCAGCAGAGGCCCGGGGAGAAAAGCTCCACATTGAAGTTAATACAAACAAGTCATTTACATAAAGAAAGTAAGTAGTTAGTAAAATACAAACATAAATAAGGTTCAATCTAGATTATACTAGTTGAAAATATATACTGGGAAGGACACTTACTCTAATTTTATTTACAGTACAAGATAGGGGAGTTATACTTTAGTAAAACATACATGAAGAGTATAATTGATTAAGTAAATATAAACCATACAGAGTTCTATATTAATTCATATCAGAGGCTAATTAACAAGGTTGTTTTAGAGATTGTCTACTCAAGGGGAGTGAGTAGAGAGAGGTAAGAGAGGGTGGTTAATAGAAGAGTAATTAGCAGAATCATAAGATTAGTCGGGATTGATGCATGGGCATAGCCAGAGTGTTTTTAGATGTTGTTTGAGCTTTTGTTTAAAGAGGAAGGGTGATGAAGTAGAAGTTAGAGTGGTAGGTAGAAGATTCCAGTATTTACCTATGGTTTTGGAGAACAGTGAGTCGCCTGCTATGTTATTGGACTTAGTTAGCTTCACAAGAAGTTTATTAGAGGAGCGTAATGAATTTAGGTTAGAATAGGGAGAAATAAGGTCAGAAAGTATAGGCGTATTTTTTGGTTGGTAAAATATCCCATGAACAAAGGTAAGTTGGGAGAGTAATAGCGTATTTTTTAGTTCTAGCCAGTTTGGTTGTAGATTCTGACAGTGGTGAGTTCTAAATGGGTTTGCGGTAGCAAATGTAGCAATGCTATTGTATGCATTTGCTAGTTTAGTGAGGTTATTTTTCTTTAGGTTAGTGTATATGGGTGAAGCATAAAGAAGAGTGGAAATAAGATGAGAGTGAGCGAGTGTAATTTTGGCCTGTGGAGTTAAAAAGGTTTTAATTCTATATAAGGAGCCAAGTTTTCTATTTACGGTTTTAATAGTGTTATTAATGTGATTATCAAAAGTGAGGTTATTGTCAATTATAATACCTAACAGCTTAGTGGTAGAGTCAGGGGCTATATGTGTGCCATTGTTGGGAGTAATAGAGAAGTCTATGAGGGGGGACTTACTATTAGGCCTGAAGAGCAGGAGTTTGGTTTTATTGGCATTCAAAAGGAGGCAGCGTTTCAAGAACCATGCCTCAACTGTGCTAAATGCATTCTGTGCTAAGGTTTGTAGTTCAGAGGAGGTGTTAGCAGAGCATATAAGTGTTGAGTCATCTGCATATTGAATACATGTAGCTTGAGGTATTGCTACATGTAAGTCATTTATGAATAACGAGAAGAGGGAGAGGTCCTAGGATGGAACCCCTGTGGAACTCCAAGAGAGACTGGCAGAAGGGATGAAAGTGTGTTATCCCAGAGAACTGCCTGTTGCCTGTTACTAAGGTAGGAAGTGAACCATTGAATAGCTTTGGTATCTAGAGAGAGAGATTCAAGGGTTTTTATGAGCATATTGTGGTTTACTATGTCAAAGGCTTTTGACAGGTCTATAAAGAGTGCTGATGACAGGATACTATTATTGCGGTTTCTATTGATACACTCGGTAAAAGATAGGAGAGCTGTTGTATTGCTATGAAATGGCCTAAAGCCATGCTGGCAGTTGGCTAGTAAGTTATATTGAGTTAAGTGGTGCATTAGCTGATGATGAATACATTTCTCCATAATTTTTGCTCAGGGTGATGAGTGCTATAGGCCTGTAGTTAGAATACTCATTTGAGCTACCTCCTTTATGTAAAGGGATTATGTGGGAAAATTTCCAGATAGCAGGGATGATTCCTTCATTGATGGTTCTGTTTATAAGGAGGGATATGGGATAAGCAACTGCTTCAGCTGCTTTTTGAAGGTATACAGATGGTAACTGATCTGCAGATAGGGTACAAGGTTTGAGTTTTTGGATGAGTTTTAGGATGTAGGAAGTAGAGATGGGTTGTAGTTGGAATATAGGGAGATTAGCAGATGTGCAGGTGTGAAGGTTAGATTTGTCTATTGTGAGTTAACTCGCTAGTGAATTAATGGTATCTGTGAAAAAGGAATTAAAGGCATTGGCAGTTTGATGTGAGGTATTCTTTTCGGCCCCTAAAGGGGAAGGTGTACTAGAGTGGCCTGGGTGTAGGAGCGAATTTAAGGTTGACCAGAACCTTTTGGGGTTGTTATGATGAGTTTGCTGTAATTTACAGTAATAGTTCTTTTTATCTAAAAAAAAAACAGCTTTTTTAGTGCTATTTCTTAACTGTCTAAAGGCTTGTTGGTCTAAAGTAGTTTTTGTAGTTCTCCATTTAGCCCAAGATTTATTCCTAAATAGTATTTTTTGTCTTGTCTCTTTGGACAGCCAGGGGGCAGGTTTCGATTTAACTCTGATAGATCGTTTTGGAGCATGTTGGTCAAGGATTGATAGGAATTTGGTATTGAAATATTTGATAGCATCTTCAAGGGTTAGGGTTTTTAGAAGATTCCAGTTACAGGCTTGGAATAATAATGGGTTGAAGTGTTTATTGCTACGGGAGACCCAGTAGGTAGGGTTATAATTAATGTCACTCTTTTGTCTTATGATGCAAGTTAAGGAATGATCACTTACATCATCAGGCAAAGTTCCTACTGTATATGTTGGTTGCTGTTTGGTAGTAAGAATCCAGTCTAGAATACTTTCTTTGTTATTGGGTTTATTGATTCTTGTGGGATTATTGATTGTCTGAGTAAAGCCATGAAGATTAATATGAGATGAAGGATTATTTGTATTGACAGAGGACCAATCACAATTAAAGTCTCCTAAAATGATTGTTTCTTGTGGGTAGGAAGAAGATATCCAACTTAGGATATTCTCAATTGTAGTGTAATTATTGCCAGGAGGTAGGTAGATACAGATGATATAGATTGATTTATTAGGGTTTAGTTGTAGTTTAGAAGTAAGGATTTCAGCTTTATCATCTTTTAATGGGTTGGAAGGTTGTGAGGAGATTTTTAGTCCATTTTTAAACAAGTGCTACTCCTCCACCCTTACGTTTTATGCGGTCCATTCTCAATATGTTATATCCAGAGGGAAGTATTGCATTATCTTTAGTACCAGGTTTCAGCCAAGTTTCAGTGAGACAGAAAATGTCAAAGGAGTGAGTATAGAGTCCACCCAGAATTACAGGTAGCTGGGGATTCTGTCCCATCAGTTGAGGATAGAATGAAAATTGACAACCTCAGATAAAGAAGTTATGTACTTACCATAATGTTGCATCTATTTTGCCCATTTTCATTCTTCCTTAACTTCCCACCTGCTAACCCCCATCTTTTGTATTTACAAACTTTTGGAAGAATAAGCTGTTCATTCTTTGTGCTTATATTGAGTTCCACATATAGTTTTTTTTTCTGTATTGAATACATACAATGTTATGTCTCCTATATTTATGCATGTTGGATATTTCCTTTCTGGTAAAAATGTCGGCAAACAAAATCTGAGGTAACTTGGGGGTTGGTCCATTATGGGTAGGGGAGAAGCTTGAGAGTTTCTTGGTTGCCACGAGCTTTAGTAACAACTGCGGATCCAAACCCATGAGTTGAATGAAAATGGATAACACAGATGGAATGTTATGGTAAGTACATCATTTTTTTTGTGTAGTAGTCATTCTTCATTTGTTAGACCAAGATACTATAGAAACTGTACCCAGAGAGCAGTCCCAAGAAGACAGTCCATGGAGACCCATCTGAGAATTGTCCAAACTAAAAAGTGTGTCCATTCCAGATTCAAAATATTAGCCCTCCAGGCTTTTCCCTTTAACTCCTAAAGCCTACATGCTCACTACAAAAGCCTACATGCTCACTACAAACTGAAGAGGATGCCTACCATCACATTGTATTCTCAAAGCTTATAAACGATTCCTAGCTTTCCTATCAGGAGGTGGCCACTTTTTTGGCTTCTTCACTGCTCCAAGGGTATCCATTAAGTATCTGGTCTCAGTGATAGCCTACTGTAGAACAAGGGGGATATGGATTTACCTATACCTGGATGACTGTCTGCTACAAGCACAGTCCCAGGAAGAAGTCCAAACAGCTACTCTCCTGTACAGAATTTTCTGCCACTTGGCTTCACACTGAGCCTACAGAAAGTCAAACCCACTTTCCCAGTCAGTGAATAGTCTTATAGTCTTCCTGGGAGCATTATTGGACAGCAACCTTTCCATAGTGTTCTCTGTATGGAAAAAGTTCTCTCATTCCTCTCCTTTCATCAGATGGCAGCAAGATCTCACTGGTCAGCCAGGCAAGTCTTCCATATATTGGAGCACCTGGTTACTTTGTCTAGCTCAGACACACATGAGCAAAATCCAGTGATACCTCAGGAGTCTTTGGGACTAAAAGTGCTAGTTGTTGAAGCGCCCTCTCCAGGCATGTAAGGAAAGAGCTGAGCTGGTCTGTCTCCACTGTCAGAGAGAAGGGCATGCCTTTCCACCCACCTACAAGCAATCCAGACGGTAATAACAGATGTTTTGTATTTGGTATAGGGGAACTCTTTTGAGTCTCGGAATGCAGGGGAACTCTTTTGAGTCTCTGAATGCAGGGTACATGGTCTGAGAGAGAAAGTAAGTTGCACATAAACTTGAAGGAAACGTTGGTACCATATGCCCTGCAAGCTGTAAAATCCTGGTGGTTCCCAGTTAAGCATGAGGATAGTTGTAGACAACAAGACTGTTATATTTGGTGGTTTAACAAATGGGGACTTAAACTGTTAATACAGATAGCTGTGAAAACCTGGGAGATGGTAGTATACCAGGAAAGGTAGTGGCAGCTTACACCCAACAGAAGATGACTTTGCAGCAGACCAGCTATGCAAGACTTCAATGCACCACTGGAAGTGGGCCCTGCATAGACTTGTCATTGTTTGAAAAAGAGAGGGCTGCCAACGATGGACTTCTTTGCGTACCATGTGCACACGCAGATGCACACACGCAGGTGCGCTTGCAGACAGGTGAACAAAATCTAGTCAGAAGTTTTAGTTCCCTGTGCTCTCATCAGAGGGCTTGGATGAGGAGATTCCTTCTTTGTCAGCTAGAGGAGCAAATTGCTTTAGCAGTCACACCCCTGCCTCGATCTTCAGGGTAATACAGAAAATCAAGGAAAAGCCAAGAATGATCTGTGTTGCACCCTCTTGGCCTAGACAGCATTGGTTCTCCCACCTGTTGCACCTTGCCAGGGAACAGCCGACTTAACCGAACAGGTGGACCTGTTAACTGAGAAGGAGGGGACCATTTCCATCAAAGATTATCTCCTCTCAACTTAGTGGCCTGGAAGATGCAACCCTGCTATCTTTGGGCAGTTTTTTTCTGACTATGTGCAAAACACAGTGAAGGAGGCCATGGAGGCAAATATTAGGAAGATGTTCTTCATGTTTCACTGTTGCAGTCATTACATTTGGGTAATCTGCTGGCAGGTTGCCCTCAGTCTTCCTGAATTCCAAAGTCTTAGGTCCTGCGTCGGTTGCTGTCTCCTCTTCCATGACGTCAGGTCATCAAGCGTATAAAACAAGCAGCCGGCGCCATTTTCTTCAGTCTTTCTTGCCGCGCAGTGACCGAAGCAGAAGCAGTTCGCAAGTGCCAGTCAGCTGACTCCTGAAATCTTCGAATTCGAGTTTCAGAACCGAAGTCTTCAATAAAGCGAAGTACCCAGTTAGGGAAACTTTTTTTTTTTTCTTGCTCCATACAGATGTCAGTAAAAGTTAATAATTGCATTATTTGTGGGAAGCCAATACCTCATAAGGATTTCCATTTATACAGCATTCCTTGCCTAGGCCCTGATCATAGCGTGCCTAGCTGTCGGTTTTGTGCTAGATTTAACCAACGCACTATTAAGCGTCTGTATATCTTTGCCTCAAAATATTTTGGAAACAGACTAGTACTAGAAAATCTTATGCTGATAAATGGAAGAGATTCTGTGCTTGGAAGCAAGCACAAGGAACTGACACAGCAGAGCCAAATATTCCTCAGATTTTACAATACTTGACTTGAGATGCTTGACAAAGGCCTATCTTTTTCATCATTAAAAATCCATGCCTCTGCCTTCTCTGTTCATTACAACACAGAGCCACCAATCTTTTCTCATCCTTTACTAAAGCAGTGTCTTAGAGGGGCCAAAAATTTAAGGCCTCCCAGAAGATCACCAATTCCTGCATGGGACCTCAATTATGTGTTGGAAAAGCTCACCCTGCCTCCATTTGAACCAGCTGCTACTGCAGATCTGAAGTTCTTAGGGAAAACAGCTCTGCTCCTGGCAATTACTTCAGCAAGAAGCGTCTCAGAGCTACAGGCCCTCATGGCTGGGGAGCCTTTTATCATATTTTACCCGGACAGGGTGTCCCTCCGGACCAATCCTTCATTTATGCCTAAGGTGGTTTCCAGTGTGGCTCTTAATCAAACTATTCGTCTGCCAACTTTTTATCCAAATCCACAGAACAAGGGGGAGCGGATTCTGCATTCCTTGGACGTACACAGACAACTAAGATTCTACTTGAGCAGGACTAAAGCTCTAAGAAAAGCTGAGCAGTTACTAGTGACATTTGCTGCAGGATCAGTGGGAAAGGCTATTTCAAAGCAGAATATTTCAAAGTGGATAAGCCACTGCATTCATTTCTGCTACTTACACCATGGCAAACTGGTGCCCAAGGGCGTTAGGTCTCATTCTACCAGGGCTGCAGCTACATCAGCAGCTCTTCTCAGGGGTACCAACCAAAGACATTCTAGAGGCTGCTACTTGGAGTTCTGTTCACACTTTTACAAAGCATTATCATTTGCCTCTTTACTCTAAGTCCAGGGCAGGCTTTGCCACTGCAGTTCTGCAGGGCCTTATAGCCACCCCTAATGCAGTTTAGCTCCAGCCTCCCATCCATAGCTTTGGGATTCTACCCAAATGTAATGACTGCAACAGTGAAAACGAAGAACATAGTACAGTTGTGTACACTTACCGTAAATGTAGATGTTCAACTGTATTCACTGTTGCAGTCCAGGTTACCCGCCCGCCCCGCCATCCCCCTTTTATTCTGGAGTTTCTCTTTCCTTCACTGTCTGTCTTCTACAGCTTTTGTGGTGTATTTGCTTGTAGGTGAAAGTCAAGTTTGTATTGTTGCATGTATATATAGCTTATATATATTTTTTTGCTACCCATTTGGGGGGGGCACCTGACATCTGGGGCAAGAAAAACTAAAGAAAATGGCGTTGGCTGCTTGTTTTATACCCCTAATGACCTGACGTCATGTAAGAGGAGACAGCAACTGAAGCAAGACCCAGGACCCAAGACTTTGGAATTCAGGCCGACTGAGGGCAACCAGCCAGCAGATTACCCAAATGTAATAACTGCAACAGTGAATACACTCAAACATCTACATTTATGGTAAGTGTACACAACTGTATTTTCTATCTGTTTAAACGGAAACGATTTTCCTTTCGATGCCAAAAGAGACTAAAGCCCACAGATGTGGATGTGCCAGTGGTCTGTTTAGTATTTCTCAGAATTTTTTTATGCAGGCTTAGTTTATACCTCCACTAATCCTCTATTTGCTGTAGCAGCTTGCCTTCTGCTTGATCCCACTCTTACTTCATCCCACTCTTACTTCAGTTAGAACAATGGGACTTTTTTCTCAAGGGGGAGTTTACTCCTCAAACCACCAAAGAGTGGTTGTGCCTTCCTGGGACCTGAAATTTTATAGTTGAAAAAGATGCTTCTTCCTTTTAACCACCTGGCTTGACTCACATTAAACATCACCCATAGAAGATAGTCTTCCTGGTAGTACTAATCTTGGATGGTCTCGGAAATGCAGGCTGTAATGTGTAAAGAAGCCTTCCTGGCCTTCCACACAAACCGGGTTTACATTGTGTAATAACCCCTACCTCCTGTCCACTGCGCTATTAGAGATGACATTCAGCTAGGCTGTACAGCTACCAGTTTTTTTTTCTCCCCCCCCCCCCCTTAAGCTGCAAAATAAGGATAAAAGAAAACTGCACTGTCTGCACAAGCAGTTAGGCTACTACCTGAACAGAATGAGGGCATTCAAGAGGAATGATTATTTCTTCCTATCATTTAGAGACTGCAAAAACAGGCTGCCCATTTCCAGGCTGGCTATTTCCAAATGCATCTTCCACTGTATCATTTTCTGTCACGAGTACAGTGGGTAACTTTGTCTCACTCCCCATGAGTACAACTACTACCATAGCTTTCCTGAAAGGAGTTGGTTACGACTAAAGATATCCTATAAACTACTATACGTTTGTCTGTCTACACCTTTTGTCAACACTGTAGACTGCGTATTGTATCTAGAGCTAGAGCAGGGTTTGCTTCAACAGTGTTGAATAGTATGTTGTTGTCCACAGTGATACTATCGGCTGTAAAGCAAAGGGCTGCAGGCTTTGTGACTTTTCCCTGGAGGTATAGCTGCATCAGTGGCTTACCCAAAGAATATAGTACATTTACAGTTGTGCTATTAACTTTTCATATCTATAGATGCAAAAGTGTAGTCGCTGCCATAGCCATGTTTGTACTTCCTTCCGCTTCTTGCATTTGCTTTTTAGAGTGGAGTGGGAGCATGCCAGATATGTACTTACTCCATCCCTCTTTATCCTGACAGTATTTCCCCTGTGGCTGTTTGCCTTATTTGTTATTCACAGTATACTTTCCACTGGGGCAAGAAAGAACTGAAGATAGTTGTCCATACAGTTACCTTTATACCGAGATGTGGAGATGTAAGGTTGACCGAGATTTAGGGGGTGGGGGGGCTGAACTTGAAACTCCCTCCAGGAATCAGACTCTGCCTGCAGCAGAGATTCACAAAGCTATGACCACAGCAGTGACTACATTTGAATATCAGCAATAATAAGTTGGTAGCACAACCGTACATGTTCGTCATATTGATCCTTGCTGCAGTATGCTTGGCTAGGGTTGTATCTTGTCGAGCATACAACAGCCAGTCAGATTTTAAAGCTTCAGGGCCCCTTCCATGGACCCAAATTGTCAGGTAGCTCGAGCTGAACTGACTAAAGACAAGTTTGGGCGTGAAGCCTGTCGGAGCTTTACTGCTGCCAAAGAGTATGCTCCTCTGAGGTTTTTGAGGATTGTCTGCTTGTACTTTCCTTTGCTGGGCAGGTAAGCTCCCTTTTGGGGGGGAGGCTTCCATTTTATTAATTTTGTTGATGTTTGCTTTGCTCTTCATGAAAGTTATTTTAAAGCTATGAGTGTTGTATTTTAACAGACTGTCTCGAGACTGCAACAAACTTTTTTAAACAGAGCACTTGTTTTTTTTTTTTCAGTTTAGAAGTGGTATAAAGTAACTGAAAATATTTTTTCTGAGGAAAATTTTTTTTTTACTTTTGTGAAACTGGCTTAGTGTTTTATAATGTTTTTTTTAATATGTCCAAAAAGTAACATTTGTGGGCTGGTACTGTTTACCAGCAATTGCTGCTTGACTTTCTGGAGAAGAGACACCATTTTTCAGCTTGACCATGGAACAGACCTCCTGTCCCATGGTCAATCCTTCTTCCAGCTATGAAAAGAAAAACTTAAAGCAAACGGCCTTTGCCACCCCAGCAGGTTAGCAGTTTGTCTCGGCCACAGGTGGACAACTCTCTTTTGGCCATTTGTACCTCAGACCACTCATCTTTTACCCTGATCCCTTTGTTGTAGCACCTACTGCCACTGTGGACTAGGGTTTAGCCACATCCTGTGTGGCTGTTGGGGTCCCCTCAGTGGCAAGGGAGAGCTACTATTGTTGGTCCTGGGAGAGGTAAGAGGGATGGTTTTGGAAGCTGCTGCTGGTGCCATTAGTAACATGGTTGGCCCCATGTTTTCATTCAAAGAAACTGAAAAGCAAGTGTGTATCTACTTTTTTTTAGATAGGAGTGGTTTGCTGGATCTGGCTAAGGGTTTAATTCAGGCTGTTGATCCTTCTTGTAAAGTTATTTTTGGTGAAAAGGGGGATTCCTCTTTTCCTGAAGAGAAGATTCTGAATCTGAGCAGGAAGAAGCATGGACAGATGCAGAATTTTCCACAGATTTCTGATTCGGACTTTGAGAAGAGCTCAGTTTCTGTTTCGTCCAGTGGCAGGTTCTCATGTGCCCGTGTTTTCCATAGAACAACGTTCCTCATCCTCCAGATCTTTCTTTCTTAAACCTGTTTTGATAGTACCCAAATTCAAACTGATGTTACTTCAGAATTTGTTACCTCTCCTCCTCCTTTCAAGTTTCCTGGCAACACTGGACTTTAGGGATGTGATACCAAGCATCATTTCATCCAGACCTCAAATTTGTTTAAATGTTTTGTGTGTCTGGATCACATTATCTGCTCCTTGCCTTTCCCTTCGGTTATCCACTGCACCAACACTGTTCACAAAGTGCCTAGCTGCAGTTATAGCTCATTGAAGGCTAGAGAATATCCACATTTTTCAATATTTAGATGACTTGCTTATCTTTGCAGAGTCTTTATCAGGAATCTATTGTTATGGGAGAGAGATCACTTACACAAACTAGGATTCCAAGAAAACATTCAAATGTCTTTTTCTTGACTCCATCACACAGGATTATGTTACTAGGATGTCAGACAACTCAGTTCAAAGAGCTTTGCTTTCCTCAGGTGGTGGGTGGGTAGATCTTTATCTAGAGCTGTTTCCAAGGTTTTCCACGCATGACTTTTGTCATTGTAAGTGAATACCTCAGGATTTTCGGGTGTCATGGCAGCCATGATTCTCATAACCTTAACAAGACACCACATGAGAGAGAGACTGACAGAGGGAGGTACAGTGGTATCTGAAATCTCTCTGGTCCCAGCATAAACACCTTTTTATCTTTTCATATCCCAATGCTGGGGTTTGTCAGAAGAGAAGTCTTTGGCTAGAGACAACTGATATCCTTAAATCCCTGCTCCAAAACAGTCCGTTGCCACCAATGCTTCACACTTTGCGTGGGGACAGTTTCTGAGGGATAAAAGTGCAGGAGGTGTGGGACACCAACGACAGATGCAAGCACATAAATGTCAAGGAGATGCTTGCCCTGATCAAGGAACATACACTGGATATAAGAAGTGTACACACTCCTGTTAAAATGCCAGGTTTTTGTGATATAAAACAATGAGACCACAGTTAATCATTTCAAAACTTTTCCCACATTTAATGTGAGCTATAACCTGTGCAATTCAGTTGAAAAACAAACAAATCTGTTGTGGGGAAAAATGTAAAAAATAAACGTACAATAAGCTGGTTGCATAAGTGTGCACACCCTTAAACTAATACTTTGTTGAAGCACCTTTTGAGTTAATTACAGCATTCAGTCTTGGGCACACACCTGCCATCAATTAAAGAGACTCTGATTAGATTCAAATAAAGTTCAGCGTTCTTAGTAGGATTTTCCTGACATTTACTCAGTTGCCTGCTACAGCAAAAGCCATAGTTCGCAGAGAGCTTGGAAAGCATCAACGGGATCTCCTTGTTGAAAGGCATCAGTCAGGAGAAGGGTACAAAAAAATTTCCGCAGCATTGGATATAACATGGAACACATTGAAGACGGTCATCAAAAAGTGGAGAAAATATGGGACAACTGGGACATTGCGAAGAACTGTACATCCCTCCAAAATTGATGAAAAGAGACTAAAACTAGTCAGAGAGGCTGCCAAGAGACCTAGAGCAACACTGAAGGAGCTGCAGGAATTTCTGGCAAGTACTTGTGTACTACATACATGAAACAACAAACTCCCGTATTCTCCATAGGTCTGGACTATGGGGTAGGGCTGCAAGCCAGAAGACTTTTCTTGCACAGAAAAACATCCAGGCCCAGGTAAAATTTGCAAAACAATACATCAGGTCTCCCAAAAGCACATGGGAAAATGTGTTATGGTTTTGATGAGACAAGGATTGAACGTTTTGGCCACAATTCCAAAAGGTACGTTTGGTGCAAAAACACTTCACATCACCAAAAGAACGCCATCCCCATGATGAAGCATGGTGGTGGTAGTATCATGCTTTGGGGTTGCTTTTCTTCAGCTGGAACTGGGGCTTTAGTCAACATGGAGGGAATTATGAACAGTTCCAAATACTAGGCACTTTTGGCCCAAAACCTTCAGGTGTCTACTAGAAAGCTGAAGATGTTGAGGAATTTCACCTTTCAACACGACAGTGACCCCAAGCATACATCCAAATCAACAAAAGAATTGCCTCACCAGAAGAAAATAAAAATTTTGGAATGACCCAGCCAGAGCCTAGGCCTAAATCTAATAGAAAATCTGTGGGGTGACCTGAAGAGGGCTGTGCACAAGAGATGCCCTCATAATCTGTCAGATTTGGAGCATGTTTGAAAGGAAGAGTGATTCCTCCTTTTGGAAATGGTCAGGGGCAGTTACCACAAGCTTCCTCACAAACTAGATCTATTTGCACAAGAACAAGGGTGATTGATACACTCAGACATCAGACAGCAGAAGGTTCCCAGAAGCTTTGGAAGCTGGCCGCTATACTGTCATTAGCTGGATATAAACCATGAAATAGCGAAGGCTCCTGCAGCAATGATTTTTTTTTTTTCATTTAAGGCTTTCTGTTTGAAAGTAGATCTATTTTGGCTTCCTTGCCTCTGGGAACTTTAACTTTTAGTCCTCGGGACACTAGCTTAGCTGAAATACAACCTTCAAAGAAAGTTTTGTTCCACTGTATGCATTTTAATTTTCATCTTTTTTCCTAAGTACAACATTTTTGATTAGCCTCTCATTTGTTAACAGTATTGCTTGGGTTCCCCTCTAGTTTTTGAAAAGGACTGATTAGTAGTTTCAGCTACAGATGAACTTTCTTCTATAGAGTTACATTCGTTATTGTTGATGGTCTTCCATGTCAGTGTTACAGTATTCTTAACATGTAGGATCCCCTGTCAAGGATAGCCCGATGTCTGCCCAGTGTGCCAAAGTCTTTACTTCCTTCTTGCATCATATGTCAGATGAATGCTCCCATGTAGGCTTGTGGTATAAAGGTGACATACAAACCCTGCATACTCTGACCTTCTTTACCACCAGTCTGAACTCCTCAGCCGTGATCTGTGTTAACAACCATTACTAAGGTGGTTTCTACCGAGGCATTTACATATAAGCTCCCCATTAGAAGATTCTGAAGGAATCCCCCAAGATCATTGGGTGACTCCCTTCCTTCTGGTGCAAGCAGCCGTGATTCCTCCTTTTGGAAATGGTCAGGGGCAGTTACCACAAGCTTCCTCACAAACTAGATCTATTTGCACAAGAACAAGGGTGATTGATACACTCAGACAGCAGAAGGTTCCCAGAAGCTTTGGAAGCTGGCGGCTATACTGTCATTAGCAGGATATAAACCATGAAATAGCGAAGGCTCCTGCAGCAATGATTTTTTTTTCATTTAAGGCTTTCTGTTTGAAAGTAGATCTATTTTGGCTTCCTTGCCTGTGGGAACTTTGACTTTTAGTCCTCAGGACACTAGCTTAGCTGAAATACAACCTTCAAAGAAAGTTTTGTTCCACTGTAAGCATTTTAATTTTCATCTTTTTTCCTAAGTACAACATTTTTGATTAGCCTCTCATTTGTTAACAGTATTGCTTGGGTTCCCCTCTAGTTTTTGAAAAGGACCGATTAGTAGTTTCAGCTACAGATGAACTTTCTTCTATAGAGTTACATTCGTTATTGTTGATGGTCTTCCATGTCAGTGTTACAGTATTCTTAACATGTAGGATCCCCTGTCAAGGATAGCCCGATGTCTGCCCAGTGTGCCAAAGTCTTTACTTCCTTCTTGCATCATATGTCAGATGAATGCTCCCATGTAGGCTTGTGGTATAAAGGTGACATACAAACCCTGCATACTCTGACCTTCTTTACCACCAGTCTGAACTCCTCAGCCGCATCTGTGTTAACACCCTTTACTAAGCTGGTTTCTACCGAGCCATTTACATATAAGCTCCCCATTAGAGATCCTTCTTTCTCTTTCTGTACCTGGGTACTTGGGCTTCATGTTATCCAGGAGGGGTAAATGTCAGTGTGGGAAGCAGATTTCCCCATAAAGACATTCACGAGAAGTTTGTCTGCCTAGGTCCTTCACTCTGTCATACCCAGTGTATTACACCTTTTTTCCTAAAGTGATTCACAGTTTTCTATTCTCTGTCTCTTTATCTTTAGAACAAATGTCTCAAACTTTTTTGACTCAGGATACCATGGCAGAAACCACCTGCCATGAGGTACAGCGGTCTCCTCAAAAGAAGACCTAGAAGTCTTGATCTGACTGCTGATATACAGCATTCACCCAGATTTCTCTCGAGGTGAGTAAAGACAGAAGACCATCCTGTGCAGATACAGGTCTTCTCTTCCATATGCATATCGGAGGCCAGCATGGAACCGGTTTTCACACATCCTCCAAGGCAATGCAGACATCTGTAGCAGACATTGAGGGGAAACCACAGCTGATCATTTCCGAGAGACCACTGAGGATTCCCAAATTATGGTGAGGGCAGAGGTCCCTGATATCCTTAGAGTCTAGGCATGGCTCTGAGCCTTCTAGGTTGGTCAAAGCAGACGTCCCACTGAAGAGGCCAAAAACTAATCACATTTCCTAAATGATCCTTGGAGGGAATGGCAGGATTTTACTTGGGGCTTGTTCAATGCCCTGATGGCCTGAAGACCAGTTCGGGGTGTCTGTTCTGCTTTTCCTTGGTACTCCACTCTGGCTAAAAGGAATAGGGAGTCAGATTCTTCAGATGAGGAGGTGGGTTCAGGGTACGAGTCCTTGGCCAATTCCTCACAGATTACCTCTACTACTTTAGACTATGGGTCTGAAGAAGGTTCCTTGTGTTCTGACTCCTTTGAGGACACGGTAGTTAGCACGATGGAGTATTTAACTGGGACTGAACACAAGTCTCAGATATTCAGAAGAGATATTGTAAGCTCTTGCAGGTGGAATCTGCTAAGCCTTCTGCTGTCCCATACTCTGTGTTGCATGCCTTGTTGGATACATTTCAGCTGCTGCTTTGGCTCCTGATTCCCAGCCTCTGTCCCCTAAGAAGCTTGATCTGAGGCATTAAGTACCTCTGTGTGTCCTCCTCCAGACCCTGCTGCGGTCTCTCTTTCTGCTGACAAGCTATCCAATCTTTTGCCCTCTATCACATGGTAATAGTTGTTTGGAAAAGACAGTAGGGCTATGGTGAGGTTGGGGGAAAAAGTGTACACTTCTGCCACTCTGATCTTCAGGGCCAAAAATTGTCAAACCCATATGACCAGGTATGCTTTGGCTCTTGTCACAACTTGGGGGGGGTATCTGACCTTCCTGACTCTGAAGGAAAGACTGATGCCCTCTCCTTATTAACATCCACTATTTTGGTTGCCAGTCACTGTCAAATGTAGTTAGAATTTAGCTGATGCATCCTCTACAGCTGCTTATTCTGGTTCAGTTACGAAGTGGTACCCCTGTCTTCGCTTTCAGGCTGTATCTGATGGTTTTAGGCCAAGCTCCTAGATGTTCCTTTGGACAATTGGAATCTCTTTGTTGCATCTGCTGCTGACTTTTAAGACTACAAAGTAAACATCAAGTGATGCAGGATCTTAAGCAAACCTTTGATGTTATGTGATCCTATCTCGCCTACATTCTGACTGATGGGTTCGGAGCCGATCCCTCGGCTCCAACTCGGCACGCTTATGCTATAGAGCGAGGCCTCTAATTGGCTGAGCTATCTTTATCCCAGGATGCACCACCACTAATCCCCCAGATCTCGTTTGCCGCTTACAGAGCTTGGACGTGGTCTCAACATTGGCTGGGCTAAGTACTATATATTAGGCTTTTTTCCTGTCAGTATTTGCTTCATTTAAACCCAAAAGCTGTTTTAACGGCTATTCTTTGTGTACGAGTGTTTTTCATAAGGTTTGGTAAAATTTTTGTGTTTTTTCCTGTCAGAGAAGGTTCTGTTTGTTAGAGGGGCCTTCCCCTGTGGTTACTACTTCTTTACGGGTTGTGTGTGGGTCAAGTACCCATTTAAGTTAGAGGGTCTTGACCCTCCTTTTTTTCCCTTTCGCTTTCTGACTTTCTTGTGTTAAAAAAAAAAAAAAAAAGTTCTTTAGTTTTAAATATTTACACTAAGTTAGTGGTGTACATAATTGTGTTCCTGTGTGTCAAACCCTTTAGTGTTTACTGTGGTTATCTGTTTTTTGTAGCCTTAGTATGTCTAAAGAGCATAAACCCTCCGGGTTTAAAAAGTGCACGAGGTGTGGCTTCAAAATGTCCATAACGGACGACCACTCCTCGTACGTCTATTGTCTTGGTGCTAAACATCTGCAAGAATCGTGCAGTGTATGCCATGCGTTTTCCTCCAGAGTCCTCCAGGAGAGGAAAAACAAATTAATCCTCAAAGGATTAATCAAGCCTTCCTTCGAGGAGGCTTTATCTTCCTCTCCGTCTCCTTCTAAAAAGAGGAAAGCGTCGGCTCCGACCAGTCAGTCGGAACCGACTGCTAAGAAAACTAAGCAGACTTCTCCATCGGCTCCACGGACTTCGGAGCCGAGGTCGGAACGGTCTGCCTCGATGCCTCCAGCCTCGACCCCTCTGGTTTCGGAGCCGAGGTCTGGAGCATCGAGGTGGTCACCCTCATCGGCTCCACTGATATTGGAGCCGATAAGGGTCATCGGCTCAGACTCTTCCCCTCGGGCCGAAGTCCTTATCGGCACCGAGGGAAATTTCCTTGAAGGTTTCCTCGGAGCCGATAATTGAGTCATTCGAGCCGGTCCCCGAGCCCTTCGAGCCAATGGAGAAATCGGTTCAGGCCGATCGGTATCCTCGAGATCATCCAAGATGTCTGATTCGACATCGACAGGGTGCTCGACTCTTCCAGTCTCTGGTGTTCCAAAGATGGTTTCGCTCCAGCCCATTTGGCTTTGGAGCCGATGGTCCACTCCCCTACTGTACTTCCTCCTCCAACAGCTTTGGCACCGTTGGAGCAGGTGCTGGTGGAACCAGTGGAGGTGTTAGGGTCAGGCCCGACCCTTGCTCCGACTCGCTCTTGGGTCGGAGTTCAGTGCACAGACTTCTTCCTTCGGCCCTGGGGAGGCTTGGGATTGATGCTGGGTCCCAAGTCTCCCTCTTGGTGCTTGTCGGCGGGAGTACCGTCCACTGTCGTGGCCACGGAGGGGGGACCCTCCCAGGATTCTGATGGTCCCGCCTTCAGGGCTATGAGGAGTGCTTTAGCCAAATCTTCCTTGGCTACCTCCACAGTTTCCCCAGCTCCTTCCCTACATTTGGACACTGGGTGGTTGGCAGTCCCCATGTCCAGACAGCGGAGCCCCTGGGCCTCAGGTTACCCGCTGGGGTTTCTCCCCTCCTGGAGGTCCTTCTGAAGCCTCTTGAAGAACCTCCCAGGAAAAGCGTGCAAGAGGAAGCACGTTGACTCCTGACGAAGTCTTTGACATCTGACACTGATCTCGATGATGCAGAGGGGTCCCCAAGTCGTCCTCGGATGATGTCTCCTTTGCAGACATCCTGGAAGCCCTAAAACAACGAGGGCGGCTGGCAGTCCAAACCTCCCTCTGCTGATGAGTCGGTGTTCCTGAAGGCCTTCAGGGCTCAGCCCTCCGCCTCCTGGGTGTCTCCGCCAGACGAGCTCTAGGATTTGATCTGTCGGGCGTGGGAACACCCAGACTCTGTGGAACGGTGCCCGCTCGTCAGAACAAATTTCTCTCGGCCCCAGATAGAGAGTTCCTTATGAAAGGTGTGGCTGTGGATGCTATGGTGGTGGCATCTGCTACCCAGCAAGATGTAGCAGAGGCTTCTCGTCCGTCCATCCTCCTAATAAGGAGTCTAGGAGCATGGATCGGTGTTAAGCGCACCCTTAGTTCAGCGGCCTTTACTCTGAGGTCTTTGAACTACCTGGCCTTACAGATTTCAGAGGGATCTGATCAAGGAGCTATCCGATACCCTCTTAGGTAACCTGCCGGAGGAGCTGGCCCAGACGGTTGGATCTCAGCTGACTACAATGTCATCCATTTCAACTTCGCCCATGAGGCTCATTTCAGATGCGGCCGAAGGGGAGTAGAGCGGCAGTACAGGCATTGCTCTACGGAGACAAGCCTGGCTCCGCCTGTGTCATTTCAAGGAGGCCTTTAAGTCTTCATTTGCCGACTTTGATGGGTCCTCCTGTTTGGACCCAAGGTAAAAGACACACTTACCCGCTGTGAACAGGAGGGTAAGACTCTGACTGCCGTAGGGGCACGATTTTCCTCTCCCTTTCGGCCTTATCCCAAGGCTAAAAGAGGAGGGAAAATGTGGTTCGAGATCTCAGAAGTCTTACCCTCTCAGCAGGAAGGTTCCCTCCAGAGGCAGAGGAGGCGGAAATTCATCCGGAAGACGCCGTCCCAGAGGCGGCAGAGGCCCTCGCAACACTGGAGACCACGAGTCCTTTCGTGGCTCTTCAGCTTTCCATAGTCCCTGAGGGATTGCCCGGCTGTGCTGCTCGAGCTAGTCGGGGTCATTCAAAGCACCTGAAGGCCTGGGAAGGGATCACTCAGGACCGATGGGTGCTTGAATTATCGCCGGAGGTTACTCCATCCCATCCCCCAGTCCAAAAATCCCGGACCCGCCACCCAGTCAACAGGATACCGCAGCCTCAGAAATTTCAAAGCTGCTGCAAAAGGAGTCATCCAACGGTCCCGCAGACCAGATCAGATTAGGGACTTACTCAAGATTCTTTTGGTGCCAAAAAACTGGGACTTGAGGCCCATTTTGGACCTAAGCAACCTAAACCGTTCAGTCAAGAAGTCCAAGTAGCGAATGGGCACTCTACAAACCATTCTCCCATTGTTGGAGAAGGGTGTTTGGATGTGCTCCATAGATCTCAAGGACGCGTATTATCATATCAGAATACATCAAACGTCCAGGAGACATTTATGCTTCAGCCTAGGAGGCAGTCATTTTTAGTTCCGCGCTGCCCTTTGGTCTCACCACAGCCCCCAGGGTGTTCACCAAATGCTTGGCAGTAGTGACTGCTCACCTGAGAAGTCTAGGATTCCAGGTTTTTCCGTACCTAGACGACTGGCTCCTAACTGCCACCTCCAAGCATCTACTTCTACCGTGCCTGCAAGCCACAATATCACTGGGCAATTCCTTGGAATCACCTTCAATTGGCCAAAGTCTGTGTTATGCCAACTCAAAGAATAAGATTCATAGGGGTAGAGATAGTTTCAAACCAGATGGTCTATCTACCTGCAGACAGAATTCAAACCATTCAAAATCAAGTTCGAGCCTTACTTCCCAGGTCCAAAGCCCCAGCCAGAATGGTCCTACAACTATTGGGATCCATGTCTGCCACAGTTCTGCTAGTTCCCTTGGCAAGGTTACACATGAGAATCTTCCAGTGGCTTCTTTCAACTCAGTGGTCCTTTCAGGAACTCCCTCTCAATCATCTCATATGGATCACAGAATCTTGCAAACGGGACCTTCGTTGGTGGCTAGTGTCCTCCAATTTGGATCAGGGACGACCCTTTGTTCTTCCTCCTCCGGCGGCCACTTTGACCACGGATGCCTCCCAGATGGGGTGGGGGGGGCATTCCCTGGGCAGGTCAGTCCAAGGCAAATGGTACCTGGAAGAGACCCCTCTTCACATCAACAGCCTAGAGATGAGGGGAGTACTCCTGTCCCTTCAAGCCCTTCACGATTATCTCCCTCAGGGCTATTACTGTTCACTCAGACAACATGTCAGTTGTCTGGTACCTGAACAAACAGGGAGGGACCAGATCCTATCCTCTTTGCAGAAGGCGATGAGAGTTTGGGAATGGGCAGTCTCACCAAATGCTTCCTAGTGGCTGCTCACATACCGGCAAGTCCAATGTCATAGCCGACAGGTTGAGCAGAACCATCCTCTCTCCTCACGAATGGTCTCTGAATATGACAGTTACAAGGCAGATTTTCAGCTTAATGGGAGTTCCGTGTTGCGACCTCTTAGCGACTCCTCTGAATGCTAAGTGCAAAAATTTTTCTCCCTAACCCGGCTCTGGGAAGAGCCCCATGGACGATTAGTCCATCCTTGGCCCACCGCCTGCTTTATGCCTTCCCTCCAGTTCCTCTCCTCCCCAGGGTGATTCAAAAGGCATCTCTCTTAGGGAGCAAGATGATCTTAATTGCTCCTTACTGGCCTTGTCAAGTGTGGTTTCCCTATCTTTGGAAACATGCTCTGGAAGGCCCATGGTTCCTGGACCAGGTCCCAGACCTACTGATTCATCAGTCGGGACTACTACACCAGTCCCTACACACCTTAAAATTGACTGCCTGGCTCCTCCTCTTCCGACGATAGTCAGGAGACATGCACTGGATCCAGATGTTGTGCACATATTATCTTCAGCCCACAAGTCTGCTACAAAGAAACTGTATTCTAGCAAATGGAAAAGGTTTGCTATTTGGGCTCAACTCCGGGGCCTGGACCCCATTTCTACTCCCGTGGCAGAAGTACTCAAATTCCTGACCTCTCTTTTCAATCAAGGCTCTTCAGTTTCTGCCATCAAAGTACAATTGGCAGCAATTTCTAATTATCATGAATCCATAGACCCACCTTTAATGAGCAACAGATTGTGTAAGACCTTCTTGAAAGGTGCTGCTCTGTTAAGACCTCCGATTTCTCATCCTGCACCTCCGTGGGATCTCGATATAGTGTTGCGTGCCTTGACTTCTTTCCCCTTTGAACCGGCAGCTACATGTGATCCAAAGTTTCTATCATGGAAGACGGCCTTTCTAGTGGCGATTACTTCAGCCAGAAGGGTTTCAGAACTTCAAGCTTTGTCAGTGAAACCCCCGTACTTGGTTTTTCATACAGACAGGGTGTCCCTCAGACCAAATCCTTCTTTTGTTCCAAAAGTTTGTTCTACTTTATGCTTGCAACAATCGTTAGAGCTTCCAGTTTTTTTCCCAAAATACTCCAATAAAGCGGAGTTTATTTTCCACACACTAGATGTCCACAGACAGTTACGGTTTTATTTAGATAGGACCAAACAATCAAGGAAAACAGATCAGTTGTTTGTATCCTTTGCAGAAAACAAATTGGGCAACGCTGTCACAAAGGTCACTATTGCCAAATGGATCAGGGACTGTATTACTCAGGCTTATATTTATTCTAACAAAGAGCTTACCACCTCTGTCAAGGCTCATTCTACAAGGGCTATGGCTACTTGGTAGCATTTCATTCTAAGCTTGCTATTGGTGACATTTGTGCTGCGGCTACATGGTCTTCCCGCACACCTTCATTTCTCACTGCAAATTAGATGTGGCATCTAGAGGACGAAGCTTCATTTGGTTCCACAGTGCTCAGGAGTGTTTTCCAATGAGCCACCGGGATTTAGGTGCTAGGGACGCTGTCCCATCAGTCAGAATGTAGGCGAGATAGGATCACATAACATCTTTTAGTTATGTACTCACCATAACTTCAGATGTTTGGGATCCATCTACTACATTCTAATAACCACCCTCCTTCCCCTTCCTTGGAGATCAGAGGATATCAGAAGGTCCGAATCCTGTTGTTTCATCTTGAAACATCTAACAATGTTATATAAACAAGCTGTGCATGTGTACATGAATGCGGACAAACAAGATCTGGGGGATTAGTGGTGGTGCATCCTGGGATAAAGATAGCTCAGCCAATTAGAGGCCTCGCTCTGTAGCATAAGCGTGCCGAGTCGGAGCCGAGGGATCGGCTCCGAACCCATCAGTCAGAATGTAGGCGAGATGGATCCCAAACATCTGAAGTTATGGTGAGTACATAACTAAAAGTTTCTCCATACCCAAATTTCAGAGAAACTGTCCATCTAAGTCTACCTTTGTGAGTAGGCAGCCGTCTCAGCCTTCTAAAAGGAAGAGGTTTCCTAAGCGTATTTTCACTGATAAACCCACCCAGACTTCTAAAACTCAAAAGCCGCCTTTTCAGGACAAATCTTGCTCTGTCTGACATTTCTCCCCTTTCCCTCGGACAGATCTCCTGTCTCTCTCCGGCTTTCCCTATCCTTCCCTGTCTGGTAACAGATAACATCTGAAGTAGTTAACTTAATTTGTACAGCAACCTGTGGGTATCGGATCCGACTTCGGATCTGAGCCGGCAGTTTTCAACAGCTTAGATCCGAGCTCCTCCCTCTACCCATAACCCCTGCCAACCCTGACTGACCTCAGATCTAGTTTGCTGTGCTTGTTGACAGCAGCTGGATTTTCGAGCTCCGTACTTAGCGTTCTCTGTGAGAGTTGGAAAACATTTTTCTGTTTTTCTTTATCTTTAATGTGAGTGCCGTGTATTTAGACCCCTTTTCCTGTTGACCTTAGTTTAAACTACTCTTTCGTTATAATTTTTTCTCTTCCTCTCCCTTGCTGGTTCGATAGGGTTTGTGTGCGTGTGTTGGGGCCTAGCGTGTGTGTCCTCCTTAGTTTAAAATGTCGGAGGCCCCAAAACCTATTTTTTCCAAGTGCACCGAGTGTGGCAATAAGCTTTCACCAGCGGATGGCCACACTCTGTGTGTTCTGTGCCTTGGGGTTGGACACCTTACCTCTCGGTGTTCCATCTGCGTGGCGTTCCACCCCAGGGCACTTAACGACCGGAGATCCAAGCTGATCCTGGCGGGTCTTTCGCCCCCAGATTCGGCTTTGGCCTCCGGTCCTACCGTGGCTACCACCGTGGCTTCGGCGGCGGCCACTCCTGCCTCTCTCCTCCGGGCCTACATCGGGAGGTTGAGTCCCGGCTGGGGGGAGAGAGAGGCCAGGAAAGACAAGAGAAGGGAGAAGCACCACAAGCGGAGGGCCGAGGCCTCTGCTTAGGCTCCCCCGGCTAAGCGGAGGGCAGAGGCCTCTGCTTAGGCTCCCCGGCTTCGGTCTCCCCTCCGGGGAGCTCGACCTCTTTCTTTGCCCTGATAGCTCCTTCTCCGTCCCGCTTCCCGGGTGCGGAGCCTTCGGAGCCGAACAGCTTTGGAACCGGGGGTGGGTTGGCGCAGATAGTCTTGGGTACATCGGCGCCGACTCTTCCCTCGAGCCTGTCTGGTCCGTTTTTGTCAGATCTGAGCTCTCGGAGCCGAGGGCTGAGCTTCGGATCTGAGGGTTTCATTATGCCTTCGGCGCCGTCCAGGTCGGAGCATACTGGGCCTTCGGATCCGATTGAATCGGCGCCGGCCCCGATCAGTCTGTCTGATCCGAGTGAGGGCCCACTCTCAGATCCCAGAGAGAGCGGCTCTCCCTCGGTGTTCGACGTGGTGGAGAGGGCTCTGTCGACTGCTTTCAGGCCCCTGGTCCTTGCCACAGCTCCGCCCCGCACTCCTTCTCTGTTAGGTCTGACTTCCATCACCCGGCCCCAGAGACAGCCTGCTTCAATGTCCCAGGTCGTTCCCGTGGAACAGAATATTGCTGGTGAGGCCTCCTCTGACAGCACCCCCCCCCCCCCCGAGGAGATCCCCCCACAAGCGGAAGTGCAAGAGGAGGCACTTGGACTCCCCTGAGTCCTTGACCGAAGACACGGATTTGGAGGAGGGGGAAGGCTCCCCAAGGTCACCCCCAGAGGATGTCCCCTTTGGGGACATCATGGAAATGCTCAGGATCAGAGGGGGGTGGTCTGCCCCAAAGCCGACTTCGGACGAAGCCGTGTTCCTGGAGGCATTTGAAGCAGGCCCTTCTACCTCTTGGGTGTCCCCTCCGGCCGACCCCCTGGTGGACCTGATTGCCACCAGGGCGTGGAAGGAGCCGGACACTGTGGAGCCAGTCCCGAAGCGCCCTGACAGGATCCTCAGTCCCCCTGCCGAAAGGCCCCATTGGAGCAAGGGTCCCCGTAGATGCCATGTTGATGGCGGTGGCCACTAAGAGGGAACTAGCTCAGGCGAGCCCCTCAGTCCACCCCCCCCCCCCCGGGCAAGGAGTCCCGAGCGATGGACCGCCTAGGGAAGCGGGTGTTTAGTTCAGCATCCTTCTCGGTGAGGTCGCTGAACTACATGGCACACGTTATTCGGCAGCAGGATCTTATTAAGGAATACGCTGCGTCGCCCCCGGAGTCCATGTCGGCGGAGGACAAACAGTTGTACTCCACCCGAATGGCCACTCTTAGGTCCATTTCCAGTACCTCTATGTGGCTACTATCCCATGCCACGGAAGGAGCCGCTAGAGCCAGCGGAGCAGGTCTCATCATGAGGCATCATGCCTGGCTCTGGCATTGTGATTTTGTGGAACCCTTCAAGGAGTCTTTCGCAAATGCCCCTTTTGATGGTTCTGCCCTATTTGGGAAGACCGTTTGCGACACCTTGGTCCACAGCGAAAAGGACGGGAAGATGTCTGCCGTCGGAGTCCGCTTCTCTGCTCCCCAGATGTCCTTCTCCAAGAACCAAAAGGGACAGAAGATGATGTGGATGTTCTTCGTCTCACATTGCTGCAGTCATAGCCTGTGGGTAGTCCGCTGTCCTCGGTCGGCCCGAATACCAAAGAGCTAGGCTGGCGTCGGTCATTGTCGCCCAGAGCTGACGCCAGTACGTAGAGGTACTTAAGCGCATGACCGACGCCATATCCCCAGTCTTTCTTGCCGCGTGGTCCGAAGCAGAAGCAGCGTTTGCAAGTGCCATTCGGCGTTCTGAAATTTTCATTTATCGAGTTTCAGACCGAAGACCAAGTTGGGCTAAGTACCCCGTTGGGGAAATTTTTGTCTTTTCTTGCCTCAGTTATCCGGATGTCAGAAAAAGTTAATAATTGCATTTCTTGTGGGAAACAGATACCTCATAGGGATTATCATTCTTTCTGTATTCCTTGCTTGGGGCCTGAGCACGACGTGGTCGGGTGTCGCTTTCGTGCTAGATTTAATAAGCGCACCATTAAACGTAGATTAGACTGTGCCAGGCTTGTTTTCAGTAAACGGTGTAACTATAACATGCCGTCGGATCCTCCGACTCCCGCTACCGCTAAAAAGCACAAAGATAAATCTTTGAGGTCTAAACCGGATGAGTCCGTTGCGGACGCCGGTTCTTCGGAGCCTCCGGTTGAATCTGTGGATCCTGCCGAGGGTTCTGCTGAATCTCAGGGGGAACCTTTACTTTTGCAGGAGTTGGCCTCTCAGGAGTTAGGCCCAGCTGAGGGTGCTTCTCGGGTATCTAGTTCCATCTTTACAAAAGGTTATTAGGCCTTCTACTTCAGTGGCTAAAGGCCATGCTAAGGCCAAATCTTGTCTTGTTGGCCCTGGTCGTAGTTCTAGCTCTCCAGCCCCTGTTCCTAAAAAGCATATGTTGAAAATGGCAGAGGACTTGATTACTTTGATCAGGGGTTCTATGCCCCCCCCCAGAGAAGAGGCTAGGGTGGAGCCAGATTTAGAGGGAATGGATCATTCCTCAGACTACTCTGATTCCTCAGCTGAAGAAATTCAGGATTTCCCTTCCTATTCAGATTCGGATGCAGAGGACTCCTGTCCTTCTGCTTCTCCTCCAGAGGATTTTTCTTTTTCTGAGACTTTACATTTAATGAGGGAACACTTCAAGTGGGAAGGTCAGGATTTTTCAGATTCTCGGAAAAGGCTTAGGGAATTTTTGTTTCTGCCACAACATAGGCCTTGGCTATTCCTCCTGTCTTAGATGTTGTTCAGGATGTTTTTTCTGAATCTTCCCTTAATCCTGATTCTTTGCCTCCTGCCCCTGTTAAGCCAGACAGATATTACAGAGTTCCAGAAGCACATAAGTATTTGTACAAGAGTCCTAGAGCTGATCCGGAAACTATTATTCAAGGTCCGAAGGGTGTTAGGGCTTCTGTGGCTAAGAATCCAGTTCCTTTGGATAAAGATTCTAGGCGTTAGATAGGTGGGGAAAAAGTGTACACCTCCTCTACGTTAGCTATGAGGGCTTTGAATTGCCAATTTCATATGCTGAAGTATCAGAACTTTTTGTTAGGCCAATTGAAATCTAAGGTGGATGCTTTATCTGAGGGTATAGAGTGTAAGGAGCTCCAGGAGTTGGTTCATGCATTAGATCAAGTTGGCAAACATTCTTTGCAGTGTGGTTTCGATGCTCTTCAGGCTTCATCCAGGGTGGCTGCTACAGGTTCAGTTATTCGTAGACATGCCTGGCTTAAGGATCAAAATTTGTCAGAGCATGTTAAGGCTCGGATTTTGGATGCTCCTCTTCAATCTGAAGTACTTTTTGGTCCTCCTGTGGGATCAGTTTTGAAAAAGATGGAAGATAAGGCTAAGTCTATGCAGGCAGTCAAGGATTTTATGCAGGTGCAGCCCCCTAAGTTTAGTAGGAATTGGCCTGCTAGAGGATGGTCTTATCCTTCTTTGGATTATCAGTCTAAGGGCAGGTCTAGACGTGGTAGAGGCAGGGCTCACGCTCAGGGTTCTTTCAGACCTAGGACTTGGAGTTCTCCTGCACAGTCTTCTGGTGAGGGCAGGGGTCAGCCCTTTCGTAAACAGACCCAATGACCTGTATCTTCCACTGCCAGACCCTTCTTTACTGGCAGCTCCTCTAGGAAGAAAGTTGGGACTTTTCAAACAAAACTGGCATTTGGTCACCCAGGACAAATGGGTGTTGGATATAATAAATCAAGGTTACAAGTTTTATTTTCACACTTTTCCTCCTTTCAAAGGCATGCCGGATGTGCCTCCTCAGCAAAGGCTGGATGCTCAGGAGCAAATTTCTTTGCTTTTGCAGATGGGGGCAATTCAGGTGGTCCCTCCGTCAGAAGTAGGCCTAGGATTTTATTCCCGTCTATTCCTAGTGCCAAAGAAAGGAAACACTTGGAGACCAATTCTGGATTTGTCCATTCTCAATACCTACCTAGACATTCCAAAGTTCAAGATGTTAACATTACAACAACTTCTGCCTATGCTAGGCAAGGATCACTGGATGGTAACCCTGGATCTCAAAGAGGCCTATCTTCACATCCCTATCAGGCCCAGCTGCAGGAGATTCCTGAGATTTCGGGCTGGTACTTCTCATTATCAGTTCTCTGCATTGCCCTTTGGTTCATCTACTGCGCCCAGGGTATTCACAAAAGTTCTGGCTCCTGTAATTGCTTTCTTCAGACAGAGAGGAATACAAATTTATCCTTATCTGGACGATTGCCTGATTCTTGCTCAAAACAAAGACAAGTTACTACAACATCTCCAGTATGTAATGGCAGTTTTAAGGTGCCTAGGGTATTCTGTGAACGAAATAAAGTCCAGTCTAGTGCCCTCTCAGGACATGTGCTTTCTGGGTGTGAGACTGAATGCAGCTTCTCAGATGGCATTTCTGACCCCGGACAAGCAAAGAACTCTTCATCTATACTTCCAGCAGTTATCAGTAATGTCCAGGCTGACTGCAGGGACAGTCCTTCAAGCCTTGGGGTTCATGGCCTCTTGCATTCTAGTACTTCCCAATGCCAAACTGCATATGAGGAAGCTACAATGGTATCTCAAAAGTGTGTGGACTCAACACTGCCACGGTTTGGACACTGTCATTCGGATTATACCTTGCATCCAGAAGGAATTCTTGTGGTGGGCTCAGGAATGTCACCTAAACAGGGGACTCTCTGTGACCCAACCAGAGGCGAGTCAGATCCTAACGGCGGATGCCTCGGACTTGGCTTGGGAGCACACTTCAATGGGAAATGGATACAAGACATGTGGCCTCCCAAACTACTACATTTGCATATCAACATGAAGGAGATGTTAGCAGTCCAATTTTCCTTGATGGCCTTCAAGGACCTACTTCAGCCGGGACAGGTGTTGATTCAAACAGACAACACAACAGTCATGTGGTACATCAACAAGCAGGGGGGAACCCATTCCTACTCTCTTTGCAGACAAGCAATGATATTGTGGGAGACTGCTCTGAGTTTGCACATCAATCTTCAAGCACGGTTTCTGCCAGGAGCACAGAACTCCCTAGCAGATGTATTGAGCAGACAAATTGTGGATCCCCACGAGTGGAAACTGGATCCTCAGGTTTTCAAACAGTTGACCGTGGCTTGGGGAGCTCCAGACATAGATCTGTTCGCTTCTCCACTGAATTTCCAACTGCCAAAATTTTGCACAAAGATGTTCCACCCAAATGCTTGGAAAGTGGATGCTCTATCTTTCAGTTGGAACAACCTTCACGTTTATGCTTTCCCCCCTCTGCCTTTTCTTCCCAAGGTACTCTTGAAAGTCAGGCGGGACAAGCCTTGCATGATTCTAATAGCACCAGATTGGCCACGTCAGCATTGGTATCCTCTGCTGAGGAATTTAATTCAGGAGCCTCCTTGGCCTTTGCCACAGATTCCTCATTTGTTATCCCAGTCAAACAATCATTTTCTCAATGTCCGGGTGCAGTCCCTGCATCTAACAGCCTGGCGTATTCTGTAATGGAGCCGGTGGGGTCTCAGCTTCCTCAACAGGTTTTAGATGTCATTTTGGAAGCCAGGCGGCCTAGTACTCGAAAAGTTTATGCTGATAAATGGAGGAGATTTTTTCTTTGGATCACAGCGAAGGGCTTTGATGTTTCACTACCTAATTTGAGTTTTGCACTACAGTATCTTACTGAATTACTGGACAAGGGTTTGTCATTCTCTTCTGTGAAGGTTCATGCTGCAGCCATTTCTGCTCACTATGATTGTGACCCTCCTTTATTTTCTCACCCTTTGTTCAAACAATTTCTTAGAGGGGCAAAAAATATAAGACCCCCACGTAGAGCTCCTACTCCTTCCTGGGATCTCAATTTTGTGTTGGAGAAGCTTACTTTACCTCCTTTTGAACCTGCAGCTACGTCTGAGTTAAAGTTTTTGTCTTGGAAGACTGATTTTTTGTTGGCCATTACGTCTGCTAGAAGGGTATCTGAATTACAGGCTCTAATGGCAGTTGAACCCTTTCTGATATTCCATAAGGATAGAGTTTCTTTGCGTACTAACCCTACTTTTATGCCTAAAGTGATTTCTAATGTGGCCTTGAACCAGTCTATTCATTTGCCTACTTTTTATGCTGATCCTCAAAATAAGGGGGAAAAAGTCTTGCATTCTTTGGATATCCACAGGCAGCTACGTTATTATTTGAGCAGAACTAAAGAGTTCAGGCAGACTCAACAGTTATTTGTTTCCTTTGCTTTGGGTTCACAAGGGAAAGCTGTTTCAAAGCAGACTATTTCTAAGTGGATTGGTCAATGTATTGCTTTTTGTTATTCTCATCATGGGAAGACTGTTCCTGCTGGAATCAGACCTCATTCTACTAGGGCTACTGCCACATCTACTACTTTTTTGAGGGGGGTAGCTACTAAGGATATTTTGGAGGCAGCTACTTGGAGTTCAGTACACACTTTTACTAAGCATTACCATCTCCCTCTTTATTCCAAGTCCAGGGCTGGGTTTGCCACTGCAGTTTTACAGGGCATGTTAGCAGCTCTAATGCTATTTAGTTTGCCAGCCTCCCTTTTCCTTTGCTTTGGGATTCTACCCACAGGTTATGACTGCAGCAATGTGAGACGAAGAACATAGTACAGTTTTGTACCTACCATAAATGTAGATGTTAGGATCTACATTGCTGCAGTCTATTATCCCTCCTTCCCCTCTATAGTTTGTGGTTGCTGTGTTTCTTTTTGGGATACTCTTTATTTCCACACTGGTGGTTGTTGGGCGTTTACTATTTTGGCTCTGGCCTTTCTTTTGTAGGCCTTCTGACATCTGGGGCAAGAAAGACTGAGGATATGGCGTCGGTCATGCGCTTAAGTACCTCTACGTACTGACGTCAGCTCTGGGCAACAATGACCGACGCCAGCCTAGCTCTTTGGTATTCGGGCCGACCGAGGACAGCAGACTACCCACAAGTTATGACTGCAGCAATGTAGATCCTCGAACATCTACATTTATGGTAGGTACAAAACTGTACTTTCCGGAAGTCGCAACAGTCTCAGTCCGTTCCGGACCCCCAGTCCTTCTGCGGTAAAGGAGGACAGGGAGGACGCCGCCCTAGAGGCAGAGGGGGCCCGAAGAACTTTCTGTCCAGAGAACCTTTCTCTGACCGGCCCACGCAATAGCCTTGAAGGGTTTCCCGACTGCTCCACTCTGGAGGCAGTCGGGGGGCATTTCTCGAGGCACCTGGCAGCTTGGGAGTCCATCACGACAGACCGCTGTGTGCTTTGCATCATGTCCAGAGGTTACCAGATCCCCTTCTCTTGCCCTCTTCTCTTCCCCAAACACCTCCCCGATGTTCCCACCCGATCAGAGAGGTTGCAACTGGAAATCCGGCAGCTCCTAGAAAAAAGAGCCATCCAACACGTCCCCCCTCCCAGACCATCTCGGATCGGGTTTTTACTCCAGGTTCGTTTTGGTGCCAAAAAAGATGGGGGACTTTAAGACCAATCCTCGATCTCTCCCTTTTGAACCTTTCAGTAACCAAAGAAAAGTTCCGGATGGTCACTCTTCAATCTATTCTCCCCCTATTACGGGAGAACGATTGGATGTGCTCGATAGACCTCAAGGATGCGTACTATCATATTCTAATGGACAGACTATCCAGGAGGTTTCTCCGCTTCCGGCTAGGGGCCAGTCATTACCAATTCAGGGCTCTCCCCTTTGTCTCACCTCAGCCCCCAGGGTGTTTACCAAAGTGTTAGCAGTGATAGCAGCCCACCTGAGGCTCCAGGGAATACAGGTTTTCCCGTACCTGGAGGACTGGCTCCTGACCGCCTCGACAAGGCATCTACTCTGTACAGCCAGGGATTATTTTCTTCGCCTTGCTCCCTGGCTAGGGATCACAATAAATATGGACAAATCTGCTCTCACCCCGACCCAAGTCATAGATTTCATCGGGGCCAGGTTAAACACAATCAATCTTGTAGCCTTCTTAACCCCAGAGAGACTTCGAACCCTGAGGTTTCATGTGCGGGCCATCCTATCTTCATCTCCTCCGGCGGAATTGGTCCTGAGGGCTCTAGGCTCAATGGCAGTGGCAATCAACTTGTTACCTATGGCACGTCTGAACATGAGGGCCTTACAGTGGACCCTCCCAAGTCCAGTGGTCTTTTCTTCACTACCCTCTGAGTCATCCCGTTTCCCTCAGCAGGGCTTGCAAGAGGGCTCTCGTGTGGTGGCTGCAATCTCCGGATCTCCACACGGGACACCCCTTCTCTATGGCCCATCCCCTGGCCACGGTGACCATGGACGCATCTCGTCTCGGGTTGGGGGGGGGGGCACTCTTCGGGCAGAATTGTCTAAGGCACGTGGAATGATGCAGAGACCACTTTGCATATTAACGTCCTAGAGATGAGGGCAGTGCTGTTAGCATTGCAAGCACTTCAGGACCTTCTTCCTGTAGGGGCAATTGCGATCCAGAAGGACAACATGTCGGTTGTCTGGTACATCAACAAACAAGGGGGAACCAGGTCTTACCCGCTCTGTCGAGAGGCCATGAGAATGTGGGAATGGGCGATCACCAACCGTTTTCTCATTGCAACGCACATTCCGGGACGGTCCAACATCCTGGCGGAGTCGCACCATCCTTTCCCCTTATGAGTGGTCTCTCAATCTGCACATAGCGATCAGATTTTTGCCAAATAGGGGCAGCCCTGTTGCGATCTTTTCACCTCTCCCTCAACACCAAATGCAGCAGCTATTTCGCTTTAATTCCCCAAGTTGGGAATCCCCGAGAGACGCTCTGGTGCATGTTTGGCCTCCCGGTCTACTTTATGCTTATCCACCTCTCCCCCTGATGCTAAAGTTTCTACAGAAAGCCAGCCGGTTGGGGAGCAGGATTATCCTCATTTCCCCATTCTGGCCTCGTCAAACCTGGTTTCCTTACCTTTGGTCTCATCTGGTGAATCCTCCTTGGATTCTAGATCCCCTCCCGGATCTGATCTCCCACCCTCTAGGTCTCCCGACCCCGAACCTGGACAGCCTCAAGCTCACAGCTTGGCTGCTCCAGTTCCACTCCTAGCCAGGACTCCCGGCATCTCTTCCCCAGTCAGTGCTATTCAAGTTGCAGCCCACAAGCCTTCTACTAGGAAGGTTTACAGCAGCAAATGGAGACGTTTCTCTATCTGGACAGAACGTCAAAACTTGGATCCCTTCACAGCTCCTTTACTGCGGTGCTAGACTTCTTATCAGGATTATTTCACCAGGGAGCTAGCTGTTCCACTGTCAAGGTTCAACTAGCAGCTATCTCTCACTACCATGTCGGACATGATCTGCGTCCCTTGATCACTTCTAAGCTGTGCAAGACCTTCCTGAAGGGCACCTTCCTGCTCAGACCTCCAGTAAAGGAAGTGGTACCTCCGTGGGATTTGTCGTTAGTGCTTCAGGCTTTGACAGCTCCCCCCTTTGAGCCTGCAGCTTCAGTGGAACTAAGTATTTGTCTTGGAAGACGGCCTTTCTCGTCGCCATCACCTCTGCTAGAAGAGTTTCTGAAATTCAGGCCCTTTGTGTCAAACCCTCGTATCTAACCTTCCACAAGGATAGAGTCTACCTCAGGACCAATCCCTCCTTTCTCCCTAAGGTTGCTTCCGAATCTAATATCAACCAGTCCATTAATCTGACAGTCTTCTTTCCCAACTATCACAACAAAGGAGAATACAAATTATACTCTTTGGATGTGCATAGACAGGACATCTGGTCACAGGCAATCCGACCAGTTGTTCGGCTCCTTTGCCAAAATGAATTTGGGTAAATCGGTATCCAAAGTTACGTTGTCTCGATGGATCTCGCAATGTATTCTTTTGGCTTATGAAAGTTCTGGTAGGCCCGCGCCTCAGGGAGTCCGTGCCCATTCTACCCAATCTATGTCTATCTCTGCTGCTTTTAGATCCAGGGTTCCTTTAGATGATATTTGTTCAGCTGCCACTTGGGCCTTATCTCATACCTTTATCAACCATTATAAGCTGGATATTATCTCCAGAGAGAGAGCATCCTTTGGCTCTGCAGTGCTCCGGAACATCCTTCCATGATGGCCGCCCAAGATTCAGGTAGCTGGGGACTCTGTCCCACAGGTTGCTGCACAAATGAAGTTAACTACTTCAGATTAAGAAGTTATGTACTCACCATAGCGTTCCATCTGAGTAGATAAACTTCATTTGTCAGCAACCATCCCCCCCTCCTTCCCCCTGACCTTCGATTATTCACATTTGCTGCCTTCAGAGTTGATTTTTGAAATTGGTAAATCTGTAGCAGTTGCTGCTTGGGGGAAAACTTGATCTGAGGTCAGTCAGGGTTGGCAGGGGTTTATGGGTAGAGGGAGGAGCTAGGAGCTCGGATCTAAGCTGTTGAAAACTGCCGGCTCGGATCCGATACCCACAGGTTGCTGACAAATGAAGTTTATCTACTCAGATGGAACGTTATAGTGAGTACATAACTTCTTATTCAGACTCATGGGTTTTGTCCTTAACTGTCACTGGTATTTTATCATAGGGAAATCCTGTCTTCCCCTTCTCAGGTCTTCCTTAACCTTCTCCAGACCAACTTCCTCATTTTTCTGGAGTTCTGCACAATTTACTGGATCTAGGCAAAATTCAAACTGTTCCATTATCCCAAAGAGGAACAGATTCCCAGAAAAGAGGGATCCTGGAAGACCAGTCCTAGGTCTTTCCTTGCTCTAAATACCTTTCTAAAGATCCTTCCTTTTGTATGCTTTCCCTCCAGACTCTGTTCACCACTCTTAATTCCACTGGCTTTTCTTGTCTCACTAGACCTAAATGTTCATATTCCCATTGAGGAAGTTTTTACATTTTTCTGTTTCTTCCTGTCATTTTCAGTTCTCTGCTTTGCCCTTTGGTCTCTTTGTGGGCCGAAGGGTGCTCACCAAATGTCTGGGCCCTGTCAGCCTTTTGCAGACTTCAAGGAATCCACACATTTCTGTATGTGGATGACCTGTTTCTTCAGGCTCCCTCCTAGTTTGCAGGATCTGAACTTCACCATGCTCCTTCACGGTCAGTCTTAAGAAGTCCAGTCTGGCTCCTTCCCAAGGCAACATTTTTCTGAGTTACATATTTCAAACTATTGTAATATTGGCTTCTCTTCCTTCTTCCAAGGTTCTGTTTCTGACAACTTATTCCAGTCTGTGTATCCCCTTTCTCTCATTTCTGCAAGGGCGTTTCTGTGAATCCTAGGGCTCATGGCATCTAGCATTCCCATGTTCCCCCGTTGCTAAGCTTCACATGAGGAAACTTCAGTGGTACCTAAAGACTGTTTGCTACAGCATTGCCACCCACTGGAGTTTCCCTTTCATAGGCGTGTACTAGGCTAATGGCTCTAGATACTTTACAAGCCTAGCCCAAAAAAATTGCCCAGGCACCATGCCACCTGATGTCAGTTCATAGTGCCCTTATCCAGTAGGCAACTGGAATGATCCCTGGAGTGAACTTTGTTACCCATCCACTCATCAGGATTTCTCTTGAAGAGGGCCAGCGAGGTGCTCTGCTTGACATGACTGGGAAGCTTATTCCAGAGTATGGGCAGTCTTTGGGAGATGAACCTGTCCTTGCAGCATGTTCTGTTAATTGTGGTAATGAGGTTGTGATCTCTGGAATGTGTGGCGCGGGGGGGATTGGGATTTCTTTAGGTGTAGCATTTCAAGTAGGGCTGGGTCGGACATGGTTTTTAAGTCCAGCAGAGATCACCTCTAAGTAGCATATCGCCTACTCTGAGGTGATCTCTGCCTAATATATAAAGCTATGTCAAACCCAGAGCTGTTGGACATGCTACACCTAAAGAAATCCCAATCCCTCCAAGTTGCACGCTCTAGGGACCTAAACCTTGTCACCACAATATCAGGACACGCTGGAGGGATAGATTCCTGTCCAGAGACTTCCTATACTCTGGAACAAGCTGTCCATCTATGTCAAGCAAAGTTCTTCATTAGCACTGAAGAAAAATCTTGATGAGTGGATGGGAAATGGGAAATACACCCCGGGGATCTTGGGCCGATAGCCTAGTACCTACCTATGAACCTATAAGAGACTGAGAACAGCTAAAGTTTCTTGAGCCTGTCCATGTAGGACATGTGTTCAAGGCCTAGGATCCTTTTTGTGAGGTACTTTTGTGGCCTCTCCAGCTGTTGTAGGTGTCTTGTCAGGTACATGCCAAACGGGGTTTTATATTCAATGACTGGTCTAATGAGGGATGAGTAGAGAGGGATGATAGGTACTAGGCTATTGGCCCTAGGGCCTATATAAGCCTAGCCAAAAGGTACCTTGGCTTTCGCCACCCAAGAAAATTTATTTTCCCGTGCCACTGTCGAGCAGACCCACAGAAGTGATCCCCGGGGTGAATTTCCTATCTCCCATCCACATCATCAAGATTTTTCTTGAAGAGTACTAATGAGGAGCTTTGTTTGATATAGATAGGTAGTTTGTTCCAGAGTATGGGAAGTCTCTGGGGCAGGAATCTATCCCTCCAGCATGTTCTGTTTATTGTGGTGACAAGGTTTAGGTCCCTAGAGCATGTAGCTCATAGGGATTGGGATTTCTTTAAGTGGAGCATATCTAAAAGTTCTGGGTTTGACATAGCTTTGTGTGTTAGGCAGAGATCGCCTCTGAGTAGGCGATATGTGACGGAGTAAAGCTGGAGTTTTTTGAGACTGTCTGCGTAGGGCATCTGTTTGAGGCTAGTAATCCTCTTTGTGAGGTATTTCTGTGGCCTTTCCAGTTGTTGTAGATGTCTTGTGAGGTACATACCAAAAGGGGCATTGTACTCTAATGGGTCCAATGAGTGACGAGTAGAGAGGAACAGTGACCTCTTTTTTCCTGGATGAGAAATCTTTTGTGATGAGGTGTGCCACGTAGAAGGATTTCCTGACTACTGTGGCGATGTGATTATCAAAGTAGAGATTACTGTCCACCTGTGTCCCAAGGTCTCTTATCCCACTTTTGGTGTTAAGTAGACTACCGCCTATGTGGTAGTTCATGGGTACAGAGTTTTTACCAAAAGGGATGACAATGCACTATTTGACATTGAGCTTGACACCAGGCATCGCTCAGCAAGGCCCTTTTGTAGGATGTCCATTTTGATTATGGCTCCTAGTTTGCAGTCATCTGTGAACTTCGTTAGCCAAAGACCTTCTGTGTTAGCCTGTACTTCAGAGAAGTAGATACCAAACAGGAGAGGACCCAGGACTGAACCCTGTGGTACTCCATTTGTCACTGGTCTGAAGTTGGATTTGGAGTCTGCTGCTTTCACAGTGTGTGGGTTCTGTCATTGAGCCAGTTGGCAACCCATCTTGTGACATAGGGATTTATGCCTAGTTTAGTGAGTTTATCTATAATTCCAGAGTGGGGGATGGTGTCGAAAGCCTTGGCGAGATCTAGATAGGCTGTGTGAACCACCTCACCCTCATCTACGGCTTTGGTGACTGCTTCAAAGAAGTCTATCAGGTTTAGGAGACGTGATCTGCCTTTTACGAACCCGAACTGGGTGGGGTCCGGAGTTTGGAGATTACCAATGTCATTGTTTATAAGTTCCATGATATGTTTTATAGCCTTGCAGACCAGGCTTATTTAGTGCTTACAATAAGTTCTGAACAAGTGCTGAGCTCAAAGAAACAGACTTGAGTGCTGAAACAAAAAAAAATGGCTAGTTCTAAGAAACGAAATTAAGCTAGAAGTCTTCCCTCCAACACAGAAAGGCTTTGGGGCTTAGAAGCCCACAAATAGTCCTGGACACAGCAAATCTGTATCCAGACTAGACTACCCACAGGAAAGGCAGGAAACAAGCTTAGAATTTTTTTTTTTTTTTTAAGTGGCAAGAGAGAAAGGAGGATCAGAAACTAAGCTGATTGGCCTTCTCAAATGTTCTCCCAGTGTTAGGTAGAATGAGGTAATGACACTAGACTGGGAGGAGGGTCCCTAATCAAATTTACAGTAGGGGCTGACACCTGCAAAGCCACCAAAAAGCTCAAAATAACTAATGAGGTGCTTAGTCTAAGCTGTACTCCAGGTTACCTCAGTCAGCCAATGACCTTAAACAATTCTCTCTCACTGAAATGCCTGATGGCTTTGGCTAAACCAAGATGTCCCTGAATATGTGCTCACACACAGCCTCCACAAACACAAGCCTGAATATGGACAATGCTACAAATATCCACACTACTTAGAAACAAACTGCAGAAATGTTTCTCACAGCAGAAATGCAGCAGTGAGCCTTTAAATGAAAGTTTTAAACAGCTAAAGGAGCCTCTAGAGAAAGCTTTTAACTGCAAACAAGTTATCAGAATCAAACAACCCAACAGATGCTTAATAAAAGTGGACAATTTCCAGTTAATATCTCACACACAGTGAAACTAGCTAGAAAAATATACAGTAGACAAGTGCTATAAAATAACTCGAAAAAATAAGCAAAAAAACAGGATACTTAATGTTATATATTCGAGTTTGCTCAGTGTCTCCCCGCCTCTTCCTGGATACAAAACCTTGGGTAATAAGATTTGCCACGTAGAAGGACTCTCTGACCACAGTGGCAGTGTGGTGGTCGAAAGTGTCGACCTTGATGCCCAGGTCTCTTATGGGCCTTCAGTGTTCAGTGGGTTCCCATCAACGTGGTAATTCGTGGGAACAGAGTTTTTTTCCAGAAGGGATGATGTCGCATTTTTTGGTGTTTAAGCTTCAAGCCATGGTTCCGACACCAGTCATTGGTCTCGGAGAGGCCCTTTTGTAGGATGTCTGCATCACTTTGGGAGTTGATGATGACTCCTAGCTTGCAGTCATCAGTGAACTTGGTTAGCCAAAGTCCTTCTGTGTTGGCCTGGACTTCTGAGATGTGGATGCCAAACAGGAGAGGGTCCAGGACCGAGCCCTGTGGGGCTCCACTCATGACTGGTCGACAGTCGGGCCTGGTATCCGCAACTTTCACTTTCTGGTTCCTGTGTGTGAGCCAGTTTGCAACCCACCTAGAGATGTAAGGTTGATGCCTAGTTTGGGGAGTTTATCAATAATACAGGAGTGTTGGGAATGGTATCAAAAGCCTTGGCCAGGTTGAGGGAAGCTGTATGCACTGCCTTGCCCTCATCCACAGCCTTGGTGACTGCCTTGAAGTCAACCAGGTTCAGCAGGCAGGATCTCCCCGTGACAAAGCCAAACTGTGTGGGGTCAAGAGTTTGGAGATTGCCTATGTCTTTGTTAAGCAGGTCCGTGATTATGTGCTGCATAGCTTTGCATACCAGACTCGGCAGGGCGATGGTTCCCAGGGTCTGTAGTTGCTCCCCCTTTTATGGAGCAGGATGACTGTAGCAGTGTGCCATTCATTAGGGACATAGCCTGAGGTAAGGCTGTGATTGAACAGGGCACACAGATGCGGTGCCAGTTCGTTTTGTAGCTCATGTAGGACACAGCCAGGAATATATCAGGTCCCATGGAAGCTGTATTCTTGGCTTTGGACAATGCAGCTTTTACCTGTGCCGCAGAAATGGTGGGTACCAGGCTTTCTTCTGGTATTATGGTAGGGCCCTTGGGGGAGGGGCTAAAGTTGGCACTGAATCTGTTTGCCAGTATGTTGCCTATATTTGTTGGCTCAGTATAGGAGGTGCCATTGTGCAGTAACTCGGAGCACATCTGGGTATTGCCTTTGAGGTTTTTGATATAGCTGTAGAAGGCTTTGTGGTTGTTTTTGGTGTCCGTCACAATTCTGCCTTCGTAGCTGGCTTTAGAGGATTTGATAAGGGATCTCAACTTTTTGTTGAGACTGATAATGGAGGTTTTCCAGTCTTGTGGCTTAATTTTTTTCTACAACAGAAGGATTTTTTTTCTGCAACAGTTCCTTCCTTCTGCTGTAGAGTTTGATGGCTGGAGACCACCAGATTGGCTTCCTTTTTTTTTGCGGAGAGCGTCTTAGTTCTGTTTGGTATGGCAAGGTCCGTGCATTTGTGTACATGCTCGTACAGTACATTGGTGTAAAGTTCAGCAGTTCCTTTTTGTCTCAAACTAGTTGCATTGGTAGATTCAGCACATCTCCCTCCGTCCGAGACTGCCTTTTTTAACTCCCACCCTTACTCAGGAGCTATACACAGATGCTTCCAGTCTGGGATGGGAACCTCTTCCAACAGTCTGAGGGGTCAGGGTGTATGGCTCTTTCATCAGAGGTCAGAAAACATCCAATTAAAAGAAATGAGGTGCTCATTTTTGCTTTTCAGGCCTTTCATTCTCTTTGGTCTCCAGGCCCTTTAAAGGTCTTTACAGACAACAGCACAGTCATGTGGTACATCAGCAAATGGGGGCACAAGGTCTTATCTTGCAGATTAGCCCTTCAGGTGGTGTAGGTCCCTTCAGAGCACAGCTTAATGTCAGACTCGCTGAGCAGGTTCAGGGTACAACATCACAAATGGATATTTCACAGAGAGGTGTTTTTGGACATAGTACATTGGTGGAGTATTCGTCAAGTGGATCTTTTTGCCTCTAATCTGAACAGACAACGTCCTCGCTTCTGTGATTCCCAAGTCCTCGGACTTGAAAGTTGGATGCTATGCCCTTTTCTTGGACGAGGGTATTCCTGTATGCTTACCCTCCTTGGGGTCCTGCACAAGATCAAGTAGGACTCCCCAAGAATTATGCTGGTGATCCCTTTTTGGCCTAGGTAGCACTAGTTCCCCCTTCTTCCTCTTTCACCAAGCCAGGGGCAGTCTTCACATGTTATCTCACCAAATGGATCTACTCACACAAGACAAGGGGTCTCATTCACCCTCACTTGTCTACTCTTCAGTTGACACTTTGGGTGATGAGGCTTAGTTTCCCTTTAGATGGCCACTTCTCTAGGGGCGTGCTTCAGGTTCTTCAGGAGGCTGGGAATCCCACTACCAGAAAATCCTGTGTGGCTAAATGACAGAGATTTTCTATTTGGTATCTCAAGCATCACCAGGATCACTTTTTAGTGAGGGTCCTTTTGGTCTTTTCTTACTTGTGTGAACTAATGCATGCTTCTTCTGTTTAAAGCTCACTTGTCAGTAACCTAAGCTTGTCTGCCCTTGAACCCAGCTTTGGCCTCTCGTTTTGAGGTCAAGGACTTCCTTAAAGGTGTCCTTCATATCAGATCTCCAAGAAAACCTATTCCTCCCTCATGGGACCTTAATTTTGTCCTTGGAAAACTGCCTCAGGCTCCTTTATGAGCCTGACGACTCCTGTTTGCAACACTGCATCAGGAGGACTGTTTTTTTTTTTGTTGGTTCCCTTTACTTCAGCCAGGAGAGTTTCAGAAACTGCAATGGCTATTCCTCCCATTTTGATTTTTCATAGGGACAAACTATCTCTGCTTACTAATCCTTCATTTATGCCCATGGTGGTCAGGGAGTCCTCTCTTAATCGGTCTACTCAGCTTCCTTCCTTTTTTCCTTATCTGCAATTCTTCCATATTTCTGCAGTATACTTTACATAAGGGATTTTCTGCCAAGGATAGCCCAATGTATGTTGCACATATGCTCCCTGGGCAAGGTGTAGTGTTTAAAGGTGACATATAGACGAGCACACCTTAGAACTTCTTTGCTGCCAGTCCAAATACCATCACTGAACATCGGTCTGAATGCTTTTCTCCAGTGCTGGTTACTGAGCCATTTTCATATAAGTGCCTCTTTGAGAGTCTCTCATCTTCTCTTTTTATTTTTTTTATTGGGGGTTTATATGCCATCCAGAAAGGGAAAATGTCAATGTGGGTAGCAGATTTCTCCATAAAGATCATCCCAAACTGTGTCTGTCTGGGTGCTAGCCAGATGAAAATCTTGACAAGTTACCTCATCAGGTGGACCTTGGCACAAAAGACAAGGAGTCTCCTATTCATCTTTACTTTTTCAAAGGACTGGATACAAATTCATCCCTGAGGCTGCTATTTTGACTTCTGTACACAGCTTCACTAAACATTACAAGTTGGATGTTGTTTCCAGAGTGAGAGCTGGCTTTGCCAGGGCTATCCTGCATGGGTTTCTAGAGGGCTCTTCAGTGCCTTCCTCATACCAGGTTTCCTCTTGAGCTTTTTTACTCTCCCTTGCGCAAGGAATACTGCAACAATGATATGGAAGGACATAGTGTAGTTGTGTAAAATCTTTCCATAACCGTAGATGTCCACTTCACTGTTGCAGTATTTGCTCCCTCTTTCCATCTCCTCCTGCTCTGACCTCTTCTTGCCTTCCTGGCCAGAGATTTTGTTTTCCCTCCTCCCGGATACACATGTTCCTTTTGGGCTTCATTTCTGGGGTGTGTTCATCCATATGTCACCTTTATGCCCTATGCCTTGTGTGGGGAGCGTATGTGTGACATATGATGCTTAAACACTCTGAAGCTTTGGTATACCGGCCAGACATTGGGCTGTCCTTGGCAGGAGATCTCTTGTGTAAGGAATACTGCAACAGTGAAGAGAAGGACATAGTACAGTTATGTTAAATCTTACCATAATGGTAGATGTCCATGTCTTCACTGCTTCAGTATTCATTACCATATGGGATTCACTGCCGCAGAAGCCTGAACATCTGGCCAGTCTACCAAAGACTACTTGTTGCTTATTTAAAAGGTATGCAGAATGTCACCCAAATGCTTCTTGTGCAGCATAGGGCATAAAAGTGTTCAGGCCTACCATAAACCGAACTGATTGCCCCAGTAGGAACACTTGTCCAAGGACCCAAGAGGTGATCTGTACATTCAGGAAGGCAAAAGACTAGGGAGATGGAGGGAGCGAATACTGCAGCAGTGAAGGCAAGGACATCTACCGTTATGGTAAGATTTTACACAACTTGTACTGTGTCCTTGCATTCACTACTGCAGTATCCTTTATCATATGGGAGAGTGGCAAAGCGCAAGAGGAAACTGGGGCAGGAGAAGTAGCAGATTTCCTTAAAAAGCCATGAGGAACACCACTAGCAAAACCAGCTCTAGCGATACCATGTAACTTGTAGTGCTTGGTTAAGATATGCACAGAAGTCCTGGTAGCTGTTTCAGCAGTAGAGTTGGTATCTAAAGCCTTGAAAAAGCACCAGAAGCAGTCACAGCTCTAGTAGAATGAGCCTTAACTGAAGAAGGAAGGCTGTTGCCATGAAAATTGTAACAAAAGGAAATAGCCTTGGTAATCCAACAAGAAAATATTTTGCTTGGATACAGCAAGTCCCAAAGATCTAGGATGAAAAGAAACAAATAACTGATCAGATTTTCTAATAGCCTTAGTCCTATTCAAATAAACCCAGAGTTGCCTATGCACTTCCAAAATATGCAGCACCATCTCACTGTAGGCAGATTAGTAGACTGATGTGAAAGCTTATTAACCGCTTTAGGCACAAAAGAATGGTTAATGCACAAGGACACACTCTCCTCATGAAATAGCAGAAAAGGAGGACAAGCCATAAGGGCCTGCAACTCAGAAACCCATCTGGCAGAAGTAAGAGCTAACAAAAGAACAGTCTTCCAGGAACAATAATGCAAGGAGGCTGAAGCAGCAGGCTCAAAAGGAGCCCGAGTCAGCTTCTCCAAAACAAAGTTAAGATCCCAGGGAGGAGGAACAGGCTTCCTGGGAGGCCTAATATTAAGGACTCCTTTAAAAAATGTTCATCTCCGATCTAGAAGCTAGAGGAGGAGAAAAAGGCAAACAAGCAGAGATAGCTGATAAGTGGGCCATAATAGAAGAATAGGCCAAATCAGCATTGAGAAACTCGCACAAATAAGACAACCAAGTAACATCCAAAGTAAGTGGGTCCAGGTTGCAAGAAACACCAAATAGAAAACGTCTTCAATTTGAATAAGTAGGATTTCCTATTCATAGGTTTCCTGGCCTCCTGCATGACTTGTAGCTCGTCCTCTAAAAATAGACGTCTATGAATTATCAAAATCCTATCGCCCACAGTGTCAGTTGAAGTGTGGACAGGTGGGGATGGATGAGAGATCTCTTTTTTTCCTGTGTGATTAGATCCACCCTGTGAGGTAACTTGTGGTGATTGCCATTTGGCTAGATGCAGAAGCAGAGGGAACCAGCACTGTCACTGCTAAAAGGGAGTCACAAACAAGACTTTGGGAGCATCCTGAATTCTGAACAGGACTTTCGGAATGAGAGGAGGGGGAGGGAATGCATAAAGAAACAGCCACTTCCAAGAAAACGAGATTGTGTCCACCTTCCATACCAGAGGACCTGGGACTCTGTTCAGAGGGAAGGCAAAAATATCCACTTGAGGAGTACCCCACTGGTAGATAACGTCCAGAAACGCGTCCCTGTGAAGCATCCATTTGTGGGACTGAGTTAATTTGCTCAGTATTTCTGCCACAACATTTTCACCAGAAGGGATATAAACTGCCTGAAGAGGCACTTGATACTTGACAGGAAGATCCCATACTAGAAATGCGAAGGTAAAGAAGATAAGATCTCATTCCTCACTGTTTGTTGATGTACCACATCACTATGGTATTGTCTGTGAAAACCTTGAGAGGCCCTGGAGAGAAATGAGGATAAGACCTGAAGAGCCAGCAGAAGAGCTTCATTTCTTTGACATTGCCTCATCAGCAGAAGGAGCAGTCACACCTCCCTGTACCTTCAGGAAGCCAAAAGTCACCCCCATCCCATGTCTGAAGTATCTGTGAGCAATTCCTGAGACTGAGGAAAGGGGGGGGATGAAAAGGGATCCCTGGATTCAGGTACAGCTGCTCAATCCAGTGAATTTCCTGTCTGAGACTAGGAAGAAGAGGAACCACAAAGTCTACAGGATGTGCATGTTGGAGCCACACTGACTTCAGAAACCACTGAAACTTTCTCCTGTGGGGTTTGGCCAGAGAGTGCATCGGAATGGTGGATGCATGAAACCCAGAGCTCTCAAACTCCCTGGCAACAGTGGAAGTCAGTGGAAGAGGAATGTGAAAGAAATAAATGAGTTGAGGCCTTTGAGGGGGCAGGGGTGCAAGCAGTGGCACAGTCTGAATCCTGCAACCCAGAAAAAAACATGATCCTGAGAAGGAGTCAAAGAAGACTTTTTGAAATTTATAGTGAACCCCAGGCTCTGAAGAAGAGAAACAGCAAAAATGAAGATTTTGCAAAAGGGTCTCTGGAGAGGGCACTTGTATCAACAGGTCATCTAAGCAAGGAAATTTGTTTGGATTTCTCGAAGCCTACAAAAAGCAGTCCTGGGAGCAAAGCATTTGGTGAACAGCTGTGGGGCAGTAGAGGGAGCAAGGGAGGAAATGGAACCTGAAGGGACATCATCTGAAGGGAAGACACTTTTAGAAAGTATATATGAGACTGGTCTGGAATAGGTCTCCAAGTGCCCTCTTTTCTGGGCGCTAGAAACAGTCTGGAGTAGAACCCTTTTCCCCTTTGAGACACAGGCACCTCTTGAATAGTAGACACAGGCACCTCTTGAATAGTACCCTGAGTCAAGAGATTTTGAAGAACCTCTGGGGGGGGGGGGGTTGTTATGAGGCTGAGGAATGCCCATAAAAGGAGGACGGGATTTCCACACCATGAAGTACCCCTGACAAATGATCGACAGAACCCAAGAATCCTAAGAGATCTGAAGCCAAACAGGAAGAAGAGAAATAGGAATGTGACTGGGAAGGGACGGTCAGTCACACATCACTTGGTTCATCTGGAAAAGGAAGGCTTCAGAGTCCCTGGAAACTGATTATCCTTAGCAGGAGGAGCCCATTGCCTTCCTTCCTTGAGCAAAGGCAAACTTAGTGGCTTAATTTCTGTGCAGTTTAGTAACAGGAGAAACATGGTCCTGTAAGGCCTTACCCTTATCTTGAATGAACTTCAACCCCAAACAAAAGTTTAGAATCCACAGGAGTATCCATTAACTTAGCTTTAATATCATCAGGTAGAGGTTGAAGACTCAGCCAAGAGTACCCCCTCATTACTGAACTAAAAAACAGCAGCCCACAAAGAGGCATCTGCTGAATCATAACTACATTTAATAGAATGATGAACGACTTGAAAGTCCCTAGCAAGAAAAGAACAGAAGTTTTACCCTCTGAGTCTGTAAAATCAGAAATAAGTAGGCAGGCCTGAGACAGAAGAGCCAGCACAAACCTAGACATATGGGTCTGCTAATTAACAGCTCTAAAAGTTAACCACAAGTGTAAACCTTCATGCCCAACCTTTCCATAGTTGTGTTGTCCTTGCCAGAAGACAGTAACTTGTGAGAAGGAAGCAATTGAGATTATTAGGTGCCACAGACACTATAGAAGGATCAGCAGCAGGACATTTTATATAGGAAAGAACAATTCTCAGACACTCTCTAAAACCTGTGAGGCTTCTTGGGAGCAAGTGGCAGAGATTCGGGTGCATGAGAAGCATTGGAAAAAGCATTTAACAAAGCAGCCAAAACAGGAGGAATAGCTGCAGTTTTAGGAGATTCTAATTGCAGCAACTCTTGTGGATATCAAGAGACCTGAGCACAATTCCACTTGAAGAAAAAAAGAAAACAAGCCATCATCCTAGTGCGTGTCCCCAAAGGAAATTTCTTCAAAAGGAACATCTGGGCTAATATATTCCTCTTCCTCTGACCCAAAATCCAAAGGAGAAAAGAATTTGAGTAGAATAAGTCAAGGATTCATTATCAGAATCCAACTCGTCCTCAGAAGAATCCTGTTCTCTAGTCCTTTTAAGGGGAGTAGAGGACCAAGTAGGAGCAGGGACTGAAACCCCTTGAGGAGGTTTTAAGGACATTTTAAAGCAGTAAATAGCCCCTGAGTGAAGGCCTGACACTCATTTTGTGGATCCCTAGGAGCAGAGGAAATTAATTTTTTATTTCTTTAAAAGAACTTCCCCTCCAAAAAACTGAGAAGGCTCCGACTCGGGACAGCAGTCTAACCGTAGTAGGAACAACTACCCCAACTAAAGACTGAAGACTCCCTTAGGGTTCTCAGAAAAAAATCAAACATGGTTCCCCCTGAACGTCTAAGATGGACTCCTGCAAAGCCTCTCCTGATGTACTGCCAGCCAGACCCTCACCAGCCTCTGACACGGTCATGGTAGAGTAATCTGACAACACAGCCGGGGGTGACTCCGGGTTTGTAACGACCTCTGTAGAAACACCTGGCAGAGGATGGACAGAGGAAGATTCAGGTCGTACCTTTTTCTCCTTCCCTAATGGCTGACCCTCTGGGCAGGAGATTCTTTCCATTCTATCTTTATCGAGAAGCTTAAGACTCTGGTTCTCAGGATAAAAGTACAGGGAAGAAAGTCTACTGTGAAGGGTTTTCTGAGCAAATGCCTGACAGAGCAAGGCTTATGGTCATAAGGGGCTCCTAGGCAAAAAAGGACACTTATCGTGCCAGTCTTTACGGGGAATCTTGTCTCCCACACTGGCATTTACCCTTCCTGGTGGCCATTAACCTCAAGGAGCACTAAAAAAAAAAAAAAAAAAAAACAAAAACCACAACTGGGCATACTTGTCTACAACTGCAAAGAAGTCGGCAAGCAGGCGTAGGTAGTCCCTGGAGAACAAAAGTGCATTCAACTGGCAGAAACGGACTCAGGAAAACAGACTAATGGTGAAAAGATACATTTGAACCTGGTGGCAAAGACGTTCTGTTGATGCTAGGCCTGAACATCACCTTTATGCCCTATGCTATGCAAGGAGCGTTTGGATGACGTTCGGCGTACCTTTTTAATGAGCAACAAGTAGTCTGGTAAACTGGCTGAACGGCTTCCGTGGCTGGGAATTCCATATAGTAATGAGTACTGCAGCAGTGAATGTAAGGGCATCTACTGTTATAGTAAGGTTTTTCACAGCTATACTCCTGAGTTTGAGCATTGGAATACAAAAGAAAAAGATCCAGTTCTGTTTCTTCACTTGAAGGATTTTGTCATATTTTCATAAGAGCCCAGCCTTGGAGCACATAAGGAAAGTGGAAATTAAAATACCTAAAAAAGTGTGTACACCTCTAGCTTACTAATAGCATAGCTGCCATACCACCTTAATACTTCAGTGATGTGTTTCTGATTTCTGAAGATGTCCTTCTATATCATTCTTAAGTATTCTTTACTATAGGGATCTCCTGTCCAGGGCAGCCCGACGTTCGGCCAGGATACCGAAGCCTTATGTTCTTATATGCACCGTACGTCACATATATGCTCCCCGCACAGGGCGTAGGGGACAGATGCAGTTACACACAACTTCTGTGTTGCCAATCCAAGTGCCATTATTGGTCTGAATGCCTTTGCTGCTGTGCCGAATTACTAGCAGTCAGATAAGTGCCTTGTTGCTGCCCCCCCCCTTCTCTTTGATCTTGTATTATTTTTGTTTGTTTACTTAGAGTTCATGAAATCCAAGAAGGGAAAATGACAGTGCGGGATGGACTAAGGATCATCACAAACAGTGTTTCTTTTGTTTGGGTACTTCCTTTGATCATATCTCTTGTAGTATGTGTAAGGCATTTGTGCTTAAGACTTTTGGACACCGTGTGTCTTCCATGGATATTTATCTTGACAACCAACAACTTAAACAGTTAGCCCAGGGTAACATGGCAGAATCCATTAACAATCCAGATACTCCCGCTAGGTAAGAAAAAGGTCAAGAACTCTCAGCCAAATTCTTTAGCTGTCCAGCCTCTATCTGATGCCCCACTAGGAGTGGGTAATACCTCTGTAGGACACACCACATCTATATTGGATTCCTCCCGTTACTCTATAGGAGTCTGGCATGGATCTGTCATCTTGCATGTCCTCTGAAGCTTTGCAGGCATCTGCTCCGGGTGTCGAGGGGGAGCCATGGTTGATTATCTTGGAGGGTCCTAGAGGGTTTCTGCAGATATTGGTCAGGGAGGAAGTTATGGGTACTGTGATTAAATCTTACCAATGGTTGGAACTTCCAGTATTTGTTAGGGCTGACATCCCTTCCAAGAAAAGATAAGATAAAGAATGTTTCAGTTTGTTCTAAGGATCCTCAGAGAGAATGGCAAGAATTTACTCTGAGCTTGTTTTCTTCCTTGATGATCCTGAATCCTCCTCAAGGGGTTCAGTGCCTGCTCCTCCTCAGACCTCTACCTCTTATAAGTGGCCTAGGGAACTGGATTCCTCGCATGAGGATTCAGAGTCTGACGAGGGGTCCTTGTCCTATTCTTCACAGATGTCTTCACCTTTGGTTTATGATTCTGATGAGGAGGGAGTCTATTAGCTCCTAGTCTCTTTTGGGGGAATTGTCCTGTGGAGACACAATTGCTAGGGTGATGGAATACTTTGTGGGATTCTTCTCAAGTGTCTGATATTCAGAGGAGTTATGAGCTGTTTCAGACGCACTTTCATTGCTGCTTCCATGTCTCCTGATTCACAGCGTCTTGCTCCTAAGAAACCTGATAGGGTCTGTAAGGTCCCTTAGGATTGTCAAGTGTCATGCTGATCCTGCTGTGATGTCAGTCTCTTCTAACAAACCTTCCAAGCTCTTGCCCACTTCCAAACCTTTGCTTTCTGTTAAGGATAGTTGGGCAATGGAGAGAATTGGTAGGAAGGTTTATGCTGCTTCTACTTTGGCCTTTAAGACTATTAATTACTAGATCCACATGACCAGGTATGCTGTGGCCTTGATTGCTCAGGCTTGTCCAGTTATTTCTGACCTCCCTGATTCTGAAGACAAAGGGATTCTTCTGCCCTATCTGTTTTAGTTTATATTTGTCAAGTGACTTGTCACTGTTTCAGGTGTAGCTCTGATGCCGTTCTTGCCTCTTTCAGGGCTGCAGCATTTGTGTCTGTCATGAGAAGTTGTTCTTGGCTTCATCTCCAGTCTTTGCCTGAGGACATTGAGGTCAAGTTGTTGGACGCTCCTTTGGATAATAAACATTTTTTGGGGACTGCTGCTGCTGACCTGTTTCCCTCTTCAAGAGAAAGGCAAAGTCTTGCAAGACCTTAAACATATTTTTTTCTCCTAATCCTAAGCTCCAGAGGAATTATCTTTCCAGATCTGCTTTTGTCCACAGGCAGCCCTGCCAGGATTCCAAGCGCAGGAAGGGTGATAGGCAAGCCTCCTCTGATAAGGCTTCTCAGACTTCTGTTGCCGAGAAGTCTTCTTTTTCTGATAAGCCTGCTTCTTTGACGATTTGGCCCCCTCCCCTTCTCTTGGACCCGGTTCATTTGTCCCTTCAGCTTTCTCTTTCTTCCAACTTGGCTTCTCATCACCTAAGACTCATGTTCTTTCTGTCATCCGTGGTACAAGTATGGAAGTCACTCTCTCCTTTTTCAGGGATTCCTCAACCTCCTCTAGAACAACTTTCTCATTTCTCAGAGGTCCTAGGTTCCCTGGTGAACTGTTGAATTATTCAGCATGTCCCCCCTTCCTAAGTGGGAAAGGGTTTTTATTCCAGGATGTTCCTGGTTCCTCAAAAGGATTGCAGTTGGAGACCAGTTCTGGATCTCTCCATGCTGAACAACTTTCTCAAGGTCCTGCCTTTTCGGATGCTTACTCTTCAAACCCTGTTTCCTCTTTTACTATCCCAGACATTCCTGTTGTCCTGGGATCTGAAGGATGCTACCTTCATATCCCTGTTCATCCTGTTTTCAGGAAGTTTTTACATTTCTCTGTTTCTTCCTTTCATTTTCAGTTCTCTATGTCCTTTGGCCTCTTTACTGCTCCAAGGGTATTCACAAAATGCTTGGCTCCTGTGATTGCTTACTGCAGGCCCCAAGCATTCAGATTTTTCCTTAAGTGAGTGAGCTGTTTCAGGCACCTTCTCCTAGTTGCCTGTTAGAGGATCTGGAGTCACCTTCTCTTTGCTTCAAAGTCTGGGGTTAATGATAAACTTCCAAAAGTCCACCCTGACTCAGGTTCATGTGTATCTGGGTGTATAATTATGACAGTGCCAATGCTAGCCTTTAAGTTTTGTAATTGGTGGCCTTTTCAGTCTCTTCTTTTTACTGATTGCTCCAGTCTCTGCAAGAAGGGAACTGAGTTGCAAATTCTTATGTTGTCAACTCATTTTCCATAGGGACAAAGTTTCATTGATGCCTAAAGTGGTATCTTGAGTTTACTTTAAGCCAAACTATCCTCCACATTTTCTTTCCTAAACCTAAAAATAGGGGAGAAAAGGATATTCCATACCTTGGATCTCTACAGACAACTCGTAGTACCTTCTTGACAGATCTCAGCTGTTCATTTCTTGTGAAGGTAAAAAGGGGCAACCCATGTCAAAACTGATTATTTCAAATTTATGGTCTAAGGCTATTGCCTTTTTGTTGTACTCGCATGACAAGACTGTTGCAGGCAGGGTCAAAGCCCACTCTACCAGGATCTTGGCTACATCTATGGCTTTTTGGAAAGGGTTGATTTCTAGAGGTGTTCTAGATGCTGCTACTTGGTCCTTGCTGCATAATTTTGATACCTTCTCTAGGGGTAGATCAAGTTTTGCTAGGACCATTCACCCGGGGCTCCTGGACTGTTTCTCATTCCTCCCAAATGTAGTTCACTGTGGTAATCTACCCATATTGCTAAGGTTGTTGCAGCAGTGATCAGTATGAATTACATAGTACAGTTGTGCAAGTTGAACCTATAACTGCAGATGTTTGATCACTTCAGTAGCTACTCCCTCGCCCTTGTTATTTGGTGTGTTTTTTAAGCCAGGGTGTGAGGTTTTTATTTTATTTTGTTTTATTCCCTAGCATTGTTTTTTTTTTTTTTTTTTTTTTTTTTCGGGGCTCAGGCTCCCTGTCTCTGCTGGCAGGAGAGCTCTGAAGGGTTTCACGCACAAAGGTGCCCCAAAGCATTAGACACTGGGCAGCTGTTGTATCCTTGGCACAATATGTAATTAAGGCCACTGCAGCAGTGATCATTCAAACATCTATTGTTATGGTAAGTTCATCTTGTGCAACTGTACTTTTAAGGAATATCTCTATGTACAGACTCTACAGAAGCATCTGCTTGTCGTATTTTTTTCTGTGACTTAACAGGTGACTAAAATAGGTGAATCCCATTTCAAATGTAGAAAAGATTGATCTGTTTGCATCTTCTGGGACTACATTTTAAATGCACAAGACCATGGACCACATTTTAATAGCACAGTGCATGCTTGTTTAATGTGTGTGATAATAGATGAAATGACATTTCTTTCCTTGTTCCTTTTTACTTCAGGCTTTGGTTCTCTTGGGTTGATGACCTCTGTCCTAGTTTGTCCTGATGGCAAGACCATTGAAGCTGAGGCAGCCCATGGAACAGTGACCCGCCATTACAGAGAGCATCAAAAGGTAACAGAGCAATTCTTGTATACTGGAGTACTTCACTTTATATTGTTTGTCAAACTTGAGTTTATTAAATATTGTTGTGTCCAGCTTTATTCAGGACTTGATCTAATTAGAGTGTACTTGGATATATATCTCTTGCACACAAATTGCATTGATATTATCCATTTAAGTTTACAGCTGGTATTTTTTCATGTTGGTGTATTGGTTATGCAGTCCCAGCCTCTTCACAGGCTGTGTGCCAGAGCTTTAAGGAGGAGCAGTTGTGATGCCTCTGCATAAGGGTGCCTTTGTAACTGCTCCTTTAAATTATTGCCCCACTATCCTCTCTAGTATCACTGTTAAGCTTGTGGAGTGGATTTTGATCACTATCATTAACAGAGAAATTATAACTTAGAAACTATCCTTGTCAGTACAGTTTTGAGGGATATTTCTTACTTTCCTGACTTGGTTGACCTCTTTTTTAAATACATGGTTTGAAGATGTAATTGGTGCATTTGATGGGATGGGGGGGGGGGGGTGGCATTCTTGTCTCGAACTAAAGGCCATTCTGTATGATTCCCCGTACAGATATTGTTGATAAACTCACCCTCTTAAATATTAATCCCCATATTAATTTCTGGATTGTTGATTGGTGGGTTGCAGCTAACTTTGGAAATTGTCCCATTAGCCTCACTGGTATCATCTCTAAAATCATGGAATGGATCCTGGTCATTCTCATAAACAGTAAAATTATAACTTACAAACACTGTCCTTGTCAGTACAACTTATGAGAGGTATTTGTTGCTTAACTAGATTGACTTTTAGGCAGTGGTACTGATGCATTTGAAGGAGAAATCTTCCTGGCTTGAACTTGACAAGGCATTCTGTACAATTCCCCATGCAGGCATTGTTGATAAAAAAAAAAGGGGGTGGGGGTGGTCAGTTGAAATGTTAACTCCCATATTACTCTTCTTGATTGCTGATTTTTATCTACTTGGTGAGGTTTGGTGTTACTTTCTTATCTAATAGCATAGTCATTTGTGGAGTCTTCAAGACTTTGTTGTGCAGAAGCATACTAAGGGTATTGTGAAGGGGGCAGCCATCCCAGGCACAAAGTGCTAGTGGACATGATCATGACCTTGGTTCCTGCATTCTTTTTTTGTACTTGCATTTCTGCTCTTCATTTTTAAGCTGTAATAAGCTGATGTCTGCCCAATGTAATTTAAAAAAGTAGATTTTTTTTCCTTCCTATTCAAATGAAGAGTTGAGGGGGTGGAGAAATTGCTGTGCAATGGAAGAGCTGTGGATGTGTGTATCTGTTTATAGTAAGCTGATTGCTGCTTGTACCAAGCTGCTTGCTACAATAAAATGAAGTCCTTTGCATTATCTTGACTGGGAGAGCTTAGGGGGTAGGATACTACATTGGGGACCAGCACCAGGTGCTAGATGAGCCAGTTGTAGCTCAGATGTCATGGATCACATTCTCTTTGCAGTCTACTCTAATGTGAAAACAGATATCCAAGGGTTGTAGTTTTAACCAAATTTGCAGATAACTGCAAACTGGGTGCCATTATTCATTCCCCCACAGACTGCTTTTCAAGAAGGGCTGGGCAAATTCCACAGTTAGTGTTCTGACCATGACCTTAGCTTTCATCCAGAAAAGCTAGTTTAGTCGCAACAGACTTCCCATTGATATTACATAAAGGGAACTCCTCTTAAGGGTGATACAGTTGTTGGAGATATAAGCACTTCTGACAATAAATTGATGTTCTTCGTGTTTCACTGTTGCAGTCATCACATTTGGGTTATCTGCTTGCAGTAGCCCTCAGTCGGCCTGATTATCGAAGTCTTGGGTCCGATGTCGGTTGCTGTCTCATCTTCCATGACGTCAAGTAGTCAGGGGTATAAAGCATGCAGCCGATGCTATTACATCAGTCTTTTTCGCCGTGTGGTGTCTGAAGCAGAAGCAGTTTGCAAGTGCCGGTCGGCCGACTCCTGAAATTTTTGTTTTCGAGCATCAGATCCAAAGTCTTCAACTAAGCTAAGTACCCCATTGGGGAATCTTTTTCTTGCTCTAAACCGATGTCAGTAAAAGTTAACAATTGCATTTCTTGTGAAAAGCAAATACCTCACAAAGATTTTCATTTGTACTGCATTCCTTTCTTAGGTTCAGACCACAACGTACCTCGCTTTCAGTTTTGTGCCATATTCAAACCTCGTACTATTCGTCATCTGTTCATTTACACATCTAAATATTTTGGTACTCTGTTCAGTTATCCAGAAATGGCTTCGGTAAGCCACCCGACTACCGACATTCTTAAACGCAAACATAAAGACAGAGACGGACCGCACAGGTCCAAGGTTGCCGACAACGCTTCTAAGCTAGTCGCCAGTTCACCCGGTACTCAGTGAGGTGCTTTCACAGCCCCTGATACCCACTACTTCGGATTCACAGGCCTCTATTGAGACTCATTTGGAGTCCGGTATGCCGCGAGATGCTTCAACTGTGGAGCCTGCGGATGTCTCTACCTTGGATGGGTCCAGAGCCGCTGTGCTGGCACCGGCTTCTGAGGGTGTATTCAGACCTACTGACTTGCATATTACACTGACGCCATCTTCTTCTTCAAGGCCTAAAACTCAATCCATGCCTAGAAATCCAACGCCCAGACTGCATGGTCAGGCCCCTATGCCCAAGAAATAAATAAGAATGGCTAAAGACCTTGTTATTCTAATCAGGGGAAGCCACCCTTTCTCCTCTGAGACCTAGGACTGATTTTCCTTCTGATTCTTCTGATCAAGACTCTGAAATTTCTGATGTGAAGTTGTTCAATCTCGCCGTTCGTTCTTCACTGATGTGTTCGGAGCCGATCCTCAGCTCCGACACTATCGACTAGCAAGCTCAAAGTTCTCCCGTAGGTAGAGACCCAACCCCTTATCCTACAATGCACTGCTGGAATTACCTCCGATCTAGTTTGCCGTGGCACAATTTTCTTGGTTTCCAGCGTTGAGACTTTATTTGGAGTTTTCAAATTTCAGCAAGTTATATTTTTCAATTTTTTATATATCTGATTAATTTTTAATAGTAGATATTACTAGCTAGTAGATAGTTTTCTTCTGTGTTCAACCCCCTTTCCTCAGTAAAATATTTCTTTGCCTTCGGCCCTCTGGCCTTAGAATCCCTTTCTTTAATGGTTAGTCAGTGTTCCTCATTTGGGACTCTTGTTATTGGATTTAATCCTGTTTATATTGATATAGTTGTTAGTTGCCCTTTTTGGGCTGTGTGTGTTTTGTGTGAGTTAGTTAGTAAAGATTTCTAAAATGGCTCATAGTTAAATAGTGTGTTCCATTTAGTGGAAATTGTAAAAGTCTGAAGAAAAAGATAAACATCTAAAGTCTGAGTTTAAAAAATGCCCAGACTGCAGACAGAAAATGTCCGTCATGGATGCCCATGTGCAGTGTGTTTACTGTTTGGGTGAGGTGCACCTGCAAGAGTCATGCAGTATCTGTCATTCTTTTTCCACCAGAGTGCTAGCAGAAAGGAAGAGGAAGTTAATTGATAGTGGTATTGTCAAAACGCCCTTTTTTTGAGACATTGTCTGACCAGGATGGGGCCAGCAAATCATCTAAATCTTCCTCTGAATCTAGGTCTAAAAAAGGAAAAAGGTCAAAGTGTGGCGAGTTCAGCTCCACTACCTTCGGAGCCGACAGTCTGTTCTTTTTGGAACCGAGACACTGCTCTGGAACTGGTTGCCGAAAAGCCTCCATCCATATTGCCCCAATCGGCTCCATCTGTTCACTCTTCCAGGTCCTCTGTTAGCCTTTCTGATCTGGATATGGACCGGCTGGTTCAGAAACTCTTAAAGGCACCAGGCCTAGCTAAATTGCTTTCGGCTCAGACCCAACTGTCGGAGCCGAAGACCGCTACTCTTGAATTGTCTGCTCCTCCTCCGAGCCATACCGGACCTTCGGAGCCTGACCTGATAGTTGTGGATCCCTTGGAGCAAACACCTGCTCCAGTGTCGTCTGCTCGGACACTCTCAGCGCTGAACGGGGACTCTAGGAGCCGACACACTCTGGTCAGGTCCGGGGAGGATAGCCGCACCAATTTGGTGCCAATCCTTCCTCTCGGGGCCTCGTCTCGGGCGAGCTCGGCTCCTACCTCTCTCTGAGCCCACAGCTTAGTTGCGGGAGGAGATCGTGGCTCTGTCGGATCCGTCGACTCCTTCTCATCGGAGCCGAGGTGCATTCGAAGCCATGAGGCGAGTGTTGTCTCCTAAGACTTACTCATCTCAAGGTCTGGCCTCTTCTTCCCCTAAAGTGCCTGTGTCAGTTTCTATCTCCTCCAGTCATCCCAAGAGTAGAGACCCTGAGCCTCAGGTAGCCCCACAGGGTGCTCCCTGCTCTTCTGAGACCTCTCCAGAAGTTCCCCCTGAAGAGGTACCTAGGAAGAGATTATGCAAGAGGGAGACATTTGGGCTTCCCCTAGGAGTCTGTCACATCGGACACAGACTTGGATGAATCAAAAGGGTCCCCTAGATCCCCCTCTGAGAATATCTCCTTTGCGGATATTCTTGAAATTCGTAGGCAGAGGAGTGATTGGCAGACCAAGAGCCCTACTGAGGACGGGTCTAATCTCCTGAAGGTGTTCGGGTCTCAATCTTCCACCTCTTGGGTATCTCCACCCTTTGATGAGCTTATGGATCTGGTCTCTCGTAGGGCGTGGGAGTCGCCAGAATCTATGGAACCTGTTCCTAGGAGGCCTAATAGTTTTATTTCTGCCCCCGTGGATAAGTCCTTTTTGACCAAGGGAGTCCCTGTTGATGCCATGGTGGTGGCGGCAGCCACCAAAAAGTAAATGTCTGAGACTTCCTAGTCTATCCATCCTCATAACAGAGAATCTAGGATCATGGATAGATATGGGAAACACATGTTCAGTTCAGCGACTTTCTCACTCGGATCACTGAACTACTTGACACATTTTACCAGACTGCAGAGAGATCTCCTTAAGGAGTTGGGAGATGCTCTTCAGGATGCTGTAGCTACAAGGGTATCCGACAAGATTGCCACTCCGCTCTCTATCCTTAATTCAATTGTCAACTCGTACCTTACACAGCTGATGGTTCGAGTAGAGCTGCAGGTACAGGAATCGCTCTTTGTAGGCATGCCTGGATGCGACTCTGTTCCTTCGGAACCCTTCAAGTCTTCCTTTACTAATACCCCATTTAATGGCTCATCTTTGTTTGGGACAAAGGTGAAGGAGACTTTGATCAGGTTTGAGCAAGAATAGTCTGTTTTTCCACCCCCACTCGACCCTTTCCTAAAGGTCAGAGGGGAGGAAAGATGTGGTTCCGGAAAGCCCAAGGAGCCTTTCAAGACACCCGTGGGGAGCCCCCTCCAGAGGCAGAGGAGGTGGTTTCAATGGAAGATGCCGCCCTCGGAGGGGGTCCGCAACACCAGGGTGACTGATCATTTCTCTGGTCAGTCCTACCAGCGCTCCTGAAGGGAGGCTTGGCTGTCCTACTCTGGAGGCAGTCAGGGGTCGCTTATAATTGTACCCAAAAGCCTGGCTAAATATAACAAATGACAGGTGGGTACAAAGTATCATTTCCAGAGGGTATTTCATACCGTTCTCCACCCAGCCCCTTCCTGTCAAAAAATTCCCGGACGTTCCACCCAGTCACATGGGACAAGCAGCAATAGAGGTACGCCGATTGCTAGAAAAGAGTCATCCAGCCAGTCCCAGCAGACCAGACAGGATTCGGAACTTACTCAAGATTCTTTTTGGTTCCAAAGAAAACAGGACTGAAGACCCTTTTTGGATCTCAGCAGACTCAACCAATTTGTGAGAAAAGAGAAATTCCGAATGGTCACGCTACAGTCCATACTCCCGTTTCTAGGGAAGGACAATTGGATGTGCTCAATCTATCTGAAGGATGCGTACTACCACATAAAGATGTCCAGGCCATCCAGAGATCACCTGCGTTTCCGGCTGGGAGCCAATCATTATCAATTCCGAGCTCTGCCCTTTGGTCTCACTACAGCCCCCAGAGTGTTCACCAAGTGCATGGCAGTAGTCACGGCTCGCCTGAGGCGTCTAGGATTCCAGGTGTTGCAGTATTTGGGCGATTGGCTCCTTACCTCCACCACCAGGCATCAACTTCAAGAGAGAGAGGCTACTTTGACACTCTGCGATTGGCTAGGCATTACAGTCAACTTCGAAAAGTCTGCCTTGTTGCCATCGCAGCATATCGTTTTTATAGGGACAGAATTAGACATGTCCACTACCACTCTTTGTCTTCCACCAGAAAGAATTTGTGGTTTTCACCAACACATCATGTCCATGATATCAAAGAACAGAGCACCAGCTGCAGAGGTATTGAAATTCTAGGATTGATGGCAGCTATTTTAGCAATCCCGTTAGCAAGGATGCATATGAGAGTCCTTCAACGGCTTCTATTCACGCAATGGTCTTACCAAGAACTTCCAATGAGTCACATGATCCTGATAACGAATTCCTGCAAGAAGGATCTTCAGTGGTGGTTGACATCTCTTCATGTCACAATAGGACGTCCCTTCATGCTTCCCCCTCCAGTTGCCACTGTTACCACGGACGCTTCCCTGATAGGGTGGGGATTTTTCAGGACAGATCAAGAATCGCATCTACATATCAATTTCCTGGAGATGAGAGCAGTACGTCTAGCGTTGCAATACTTTCAGGACTCTCTTCTTCTAGGGACAATTGCAATACAGACAGACAACATGTCCGTGGTCTGGTACCTGAACAAGCAAGGTGGGACCAAGTCTTATCCCTTTTGCCGAGAAGCCCTCAAAGTATGTCAGTGGGCAGTGTCATCCCAGCGCTTTCTGTTAGTGCACATCCCAGGCAAATCCAATGTCATAGTGGACAGACTGAGCCGAGCAATTTTATTACCCCACAAATGGTCCCTCAAACAAGAGATTGCGGACAGGATCTTCCGCAAATAGGGCCAGCCTTCCTGTAACCTGTTCGCCAGTCACATCAACAACAAATGCAGAAGCTATTTTGCCCTGATTCCCATGCCAGGTCACTCCCCGAGGGATGCTCTTGTCCACGATTGGCCCCCGGGTCTCCTCTATGCATTTCCACCAATTCCCCTGATACCCAGATTCTTACAGAAAGCAAAGTCACTGGGACGGACGATCATCCTTATAGCCCCTCATTGGCCTCTGCAGATTTGGTTTCCGTTTCTGTACCATCACATTCTGGAAGATCCATGGATCCTGGACCCGGTTCCGGACTTGTTAACACATCCGTCAGGGGATCTTTATCCACCCTTGCAGACACTGAAGCTAACCGCTTGGCTGTTCCAATTCCCTGCATAGCCAGGCTCTATAGTCTTTCCCATGACACTAGTCAAATTTTGTTGGCTTCCCATAAAACTTCCACTAGAAAATTGTATCATAGTAAGTGGAAGTGATTTTACATTTGGGCTTCTTCCCACAACATTGACCCTTACCAAGCGCCATTGTCTTGTGTCTTACAATTTGTGACAGAAATCTTCAACAAAGGTGCAGCGGCTGCTACAGTGCGAGTACAATTAGCTGCTATATCTAATTTCCATCTAGGAATCGATGGTTTGAATATTATGGCTCACCAATTGTCTAAGGCTTTTCTAAAAGGTTCTTTTCACATGAGGCCTCCAGTGAAGACACCTTATTCCCCCTGGAATTTGAATTTTATGTTATCTCATATCATTCTTCCTCCTTCTGAGCCTGCATCCTCTTGTGAACTAAAATTTTTGTCATGGAAAACTATCTTCTTAGTAGCCATCACTTTAGCCCACAGAGTGTCAGAGCTCCAAGCTCTATCCGTCAGGCCCCCTTATATGGTCTTCCATGCTGATAGCGTATCTCTCAGGAGAAATCCATCTTTTTTGCCTAAAGTATGTTCTGAGGTTAACATTAATAAAGTCATTGAGTTGCCTGTTTTTTTCCCTAATCATACCAACAAATTGGATATATGTTGCACAAACTCGATCTTCATAGAAAACTTAGATTTTATTTGGACAGAACAAAAGACATTAGGAAATCAGATCAGCTCTTTGTGTCTTTTTCTGAGGCCAGGAAAGGTAAGCCAGTTGCTAAAACAGCCCTGTCTAAGTGGCTGTCTGTATCACCTACATATATTCTTGTCATAACATGCCCTCTTCTAGTAAGGTGAAGGCTCATTCAACCAGAGCAGTTTCTACCTCTTCAGCCTTTCAAGTCAAGTTACCTTTGGACAACATCTGTGCAGCAGCCACATGGTCTAAACCTCACACTTTTATAACTCATTACACAGTGGATAAGGCCTCCAAGGGCAGGGCTTCATTTGGCTCTACGGTTCTGAAGTGTGTACTTCTGTGAGCCACCCAAGATCAGGGTGCTAGAGATGCTACCTATCAGTGAAGAATGAACAGCGAGATTGAACAACTTCACATAAAGAAGTTATGTACTCACCATAACGTTCCATGTGAGTTGTTCCATCTCGCCTTCATTCTCACGTCTTTCCCTCCTTCCCCCTCCTGGCTGGGCTGTCTTCATCCTGGTTTTTCAATGTGTCTTCATTCCTTGGCAGAATAATTATTGTACTTCTATATGGTACGCAGCAAACAAGATCTGAGGTAATTCCAGCAGTGCATTGTGGGATAAGGGGTTGGTTCTCGAGCTACTGGAGAACTTTGAGCTTGCTAGTCGGCCGTGTTGGCTCCGAACCCATCAGTGAAGAATGAAGGCGAGATGGAGCAACTCGCATGGAACGTTATGGTGAGTACATAACTTCTTTTTTTCTCCGATGACCAGGATTTGCCCTTATCTACCTATGAGGATTCTGATGCAGAGGACTCCATTCCCTCTGCTTCCCCTCCGGAGGATTTCTCTTTTGGTGATACCTTGCATACTCTTGGGGGAGCATTTTCGCTGGGAAAGCCAGGATTACTCTGACTCCAAAAAGAGGCTTGGGGAATTCTTACTTCTGCCTCAACAAAGGCCTTTAGCTGTCCCTCCTGTACTGGACATTGTAGATGATGCCTTCTCTGAATCTATCCTGGTCCATGACTCTTTACCTCCTGCTCCCAGAAAACCTGATGGGTATTACAGGGTACCGGACTCTCACAAGTTCCTCTTAAAAATCCTACTGCGGATCCTGAGACCATTTCACAGGGACCCAAGGGCATTAAGGTTACTACTGCCAAAAATTCTACCCCCTCTTATAGAGATTCCAGGGCGCTGGATAGATTGGGTAAGAAGGTATACACTTCAACCTTGGCCATTAGGGCCTTAAACTGCCAGTTTTATATGTTAAAGTATCAGAAGCATATCAATCGATTGCTTAGACAGAAAATTATGTTGATTCTGACTGTGCTGAAAATAAAGATTTACAGGATTTAATTCATTCTGCTGAACAAGTTGGAAAGCATACTTTGCAATGTGGTTTTGATTTCATTTGAGGCATCTTGCAGGGCTGCTGTCACTAGGTCTGTACTTAGACGGCATGCTTGGCTTAAGGAGCAATCTTTGCCAGGTCATGTTAAAGCTAAATTACTGGATGCTACCTTAAACCAAGGCCGCCTGTTTGGCAACAAAGCAGAAGTATTTAAAAAGATGGAGGAAAAAGCTAAATCTATTCAAACTGTTAAATATTTTCTGCAAGTACAGCTTCCTAGATTTAGTAGGCATTGGCCCTCTATAAATTGGTCCTTTCCTGCCTCTTCCAGGCCTTCAATCCAAACCCAGAACCATCAGAACACCCAGGCTTTAGTCCCAAGGTTCTCACAGGCCTAAGCATTGGGGGGAAAACACTTCCAAAGCAGGGAGTAGTAAGACTCCCCCTATGGTAAACTGTCTCAATGGCTTAACCTTTAAACCTTCCAAGCCCTGCTCAACTTGACTGTTCCTTTAGGGGGAAAGATTGTCCTGCATGCAAAAAATTGGGAACTCATTACCAAGGACAAATGGGTTTTAAATGTAGTTTCCCACGGATACAGATTCCACTTCCACTCCTTACAAACCCCAAACGGTTGGCCAGACCTATCCCCAAATCATTGGGCAAAGGCTCAAAAGCAAGTCCCCTCTCTTTTAAGCATCAGGGCTATTCATCCTGTCCCAGAAGAAGAACGGGGACTAGGTTTCTACTCGAGACTTTTCCTGGTAGCCAGAAAAGGCAATTCCTGGCGTCCTATCATGGACCTGTCTATCCTAAACGCATTTTTGGTAATCCCAAAATTCAAGATGCTAACTCTTCATCAGCTGCTTCCCATGCTAGGCAAAGATGCCTGGTTGGCAACACTGGATTTAAAGGAAGCCTACCTGCACATCCCAATAAGGGAATCTTGCAGAAGATACCTACACTTCAAAGCAGGCTACATGCACTATCAGTTCTCTGCACTGCCCTTTGGCTTATCTACTGCGCCCAGGGTATTCACAAAGTGCCTAGCTGCAGTCATTGCATTTTGCAGGCAAAGAAATATTGAAATATACCCATACCTGGACGATTGTCTAATTCAGGCAGAAAGCCAAGACATGCTGTTAAATCATCTGGCATTTGTAAAGAAATTGCTAACGTCTCTGGGGTACACCATAAACCAAAAGAAATCGCATCTTGTACCCTGCCAACAGATTGTATTCCTGGGAGCAAGCTTGAATACCACTTCCCAGATAGCCTACCTCACGACAGAGAAACAAATTCACTTGACAGTCTACTTCAAACTACTGGCCACCAAGACCCAGCTATCTGCAAAGAAAATACTGCAAGCCATGGGGTTCATGGCCTCTTGCATTCTACTAATTCCATATGCAAGACTGCATATGAGGAAACTACAATGGTATCTAAAAAGCCTATGATGTCAACATTCTCAGGATCTAGAATCAAGATTCCTATCATACCTTGTCTACAGATAAGAGTTCGGTGGGCAGAGGCCTGCCACCCAAACAAGAGACTGCCATTCACTCTACCCCCTGCCGCCCAAACCCTAACAGATGCATCAGACTATGAATGGGGGGCTCACTTGGCAGGGCAGTGCATTCAAGGCAAATGGAACCCAAATCAAATATCAATCAAAAAGAAAATGTTAGCTGTACAGAATGCCTTCAAAGCCTCACAGCCTTCAAGGACCAGGTTAAATTAGGACAAAGACAGTCAACACCACTGTTATGTTATGTGGTACAAACCCACCCATACCTTACCTACAGACTTCTCTACAGACTAGCCATGGCTCTTGAGCTGCCTGGGCAGCCCTACAGTGTACCCACACTGCCAGAAAAGCTAGATACACTAGCAGACCACTCTAAGACCTAAGCTCATGGATTCAGCAGTCACGAGTGGAAACTGGGACCAAAAGATATTCAACTGTTACAAACAAGAGTGGGATCCCCAGAGATGAACCTGTTGCCTCCCCTGAACCAGACAATTACAAATTCTTCTCAAGGACTCCCCACAAACAAGTTTGGAAAGTGTACGCCCTGTCCTTCACCTGGAAAAACCTATCAGTTTATGCCCCCGCCCCGTCTCTTCTCTCCAAGGTACTACTAAAGATCAATCGGGACAAACCAAGGACAATACTGATTGCACCAGACTGGCCACGCCAATACTGGTATCCCCTCTTGCGCATTGCGTCACTGCTGGCACCATGGCACCTGCTTCAGACCGCTGCCCTGCTGTCCCAGCAGGGGGGGGGGGGCAGATTCTGCACCCACAACTTCAAACCCTGAACCTGGCAACCTGGCTAATTACCTGATCTGTCAGTTACCATCCCTCAGTAAGCAAGTGATGGATGTTATCCTGGAGGCAAGGAGGGCCTAGTACTAGAAAATCCTATGCTGAAAAATGGAAAATATTCTGTTCCTGGAGCCAAACTCAGGGGATGGGCACAGCAGCGCCCAATTTACCCCATATTCTTCAATACTTAACTGAGATGCTTCACAAGGGCCTTTCCTTTTCCTCCATCAAAATGCATGCCTCAGCCATTTCAGCTCATTACAATACAGAACCACCCCTCTTCTCTCATCCACTGCTGAAGCAATTCCTCAGAGGGGCCAAAAACTGAAGACCACCCAGGAGAGCCCCTACTCCAGCCTGGGACCTTAACTCTTTTATTGGAAAAGCTCACTCTACCTCCCTTTGAGCCAACTGCAAATGCAGAGTTGAAATTCCTTTCTTGGAAAACTGTCTTCCTTCTAGCCATCACTTCAGCAAGAAGGGTGTCTTAATTACAGGCCCTCATGGCAGTGGAGCTTTTCATCATATTTCGTGCTGACATGGTGTCCATTGGGACCAATCCCTCCTTCATGCTCAAGGTGGTATCCAGTGTGGCCCTTAATCAGTCCATTCATCTGCCAACCTTCTTTTCTAATCCACAGAACAAAGGGGAACAAATACTACACTCCTAGGACGTGCACAGACAACTCAGATTTTACTTGGACAGGACTAAGCCTCTCAGGAAATCTGAACAGCTGCTGGTTGCGTTTGCTGCATGGGCAGAGGGGAAGGCCATTTCAGTTTCTAAATGGATAGGCCATTGCATTCATTTCTGCTATAAGCATCATGGAAAACCTACCCCGCAAGGGGATAAGACCACATTCAACCAGAGCTGCATCTACCTTTACAGCCTTTCTCAGAGGTGTCCCCTACCAGGGACATCCCAGAAGCTGCTACCTGGAGTTCTGTACATATCTTCACCAAGCATTCCCACTTGCCAATTGTTTCTAAATCTAGAACTGGATTTGCCACTGCAGTCTTGCAGGGCCTTATAGCTGGTCCTAATGCTATCTAATTACCTCCTCCCATCCTTAGCTTTGGAAATCTACCCAAATGTGATGACTGCAACAGTGAAACATGAAGAACATAGTACAGTTGTGTACACTTATCATAAATGTAGATGTTAGAGTGTATTCACTGTTGCAGTCCTGGTTACCCTCCCTCCAGCCCCCCTGACTTCTATTGACTGTACCTCTATTTACTATGCTTAAAGCTTTTTGGTGTATTTGATTTTTTGTTGGAGGTGTAACCTTGTATATAATTGTTTCCCATTATGGGGGCAGCTGACATCTGGGGAAAGAAAAAACGATGTAATGGTGTCTGCTGCATATTTTATACCCCTGACTACCCGATGTCATGGAAGATGAGACCGCAACCGACGCAGGACCCAAGACTTTGATAATCAGAACGACTGAGGGCTACTGCAAGCAGATAACCCAAATTTGATGACTGCAACAGTGAATACTCGAACATCTACATTTATGGTAAGTGTACAAAGCTGTACTTTATCAGGTGTCCGTTACTGCAAGGCAGTGTCTTGTTTATTACCCATCCTCAAAAGCCAGCAAAATTGTTGTCCTCCTGTATTCCTGTCTTATTATGTAAGTTATTAAAGTGCTCTGATCGATATCTGTTTTAGCAAGCACATATCTCTGCTTGAAAGAATGCATCCTTTCTTAACGGCGGGAGAGTGTCTTCCATAGCTGTTCAGATAGATTAACAAGTCTTTATTTTAGTCTTGTACAGCCCTTTCATATATGAACTGCAAAACTCAACTTGCGTAGTCATATACATGTCTTTTGGAGGGATAGGTCCTTTACTCAAAAGATGCCCTACCTGTGGAATAAATTAAACATTTATAAGATAAACATACAGTACTGTTATGTATATTGTTCAGCCCACCTGCTTAGTACTAACTTGTGAATATTTGTAAGGTATTAAATGTAGATAAGAAGTATAGTTTTAAAGCAGCTGTTAAGCATTTGCAAGTAGTTCACCATGTTTTCATCAAAGCAATATATGAAGTTACAGTAGAAAAGCAGTTTTTTTTTTCCTCTTTCAAGTATTGAGCTTGGATAGCTCAGTATCATGAGTAGTAGTCCTCACCTAGAGCTTTGCAGTCACCCCTGTGTTCAGTAATTCAGGCTATGTAGGTCCAGGGCTTGTCATCTCGCCTAATAATTTCAGCACCCCCCCAATGCTGTTTCTTGCCATGCCTGACTACTTTCTGGCCTCCCTCCTATGGGACGAGGGGGTGGAAGAGTTGTAGCAGTGTTTGTTGTTGTTGGTATCCTGGCAGTAGTTTTTATTGTGTATGGCCCTAATCTTAGACCTGGTGGCTGACTGTACCTTTGTCACCAGGGGACTTTCTGTTCACTCCCCCTTGATACGTGCATGTTGCAGTTCTCACACTCTCCTACTTCAACTGCTTTGGATCATCAAACTTATGTTCCCTGGTTCTGCAGCCACTGTTATCATGTAGGCCTCTTAATTTCATGGGAGCAGGTTGTCTGGAGGTTTTCCTGACCAGGATCATCATCTTCCTGACAGGATTGATGAGCCTGCATAAGGCACTCACTGTCCTGTGCTTATCTATTTCAGAACCTGAGCTGCTGTTTGAACTCTGGTCATAAACGTGGCTTTATCCCTCTGCACTGTAGATCTGGGCACTGTTTCAGTTCATTGGTATTAAGCTACCACTGATGTTTACAGTGTAGTTTCTCATCAAGCAGAATGTGTAAGTCCATTGTTTTTCAGAATATAGCTAGTGTCGGACTTCATTGAGGTGTGTGCTAGTTTTTTTTGGACATCCTTTAACTGTCTTTAAGCTAAATACTCCGCACTAAGAGCTGTTGCAGTGTTCTTTGATTTTCCTACCAAGGTCACCTGCATGTTTGTGTCACTAACCACAGCAAAACAAGATTACATGAATGGAAGTAAATAGGGTCGCTAGATATGACCCTTGTTATCATCCCTGTGTGTTTTCTTCCATATGTTAACCTTATTTGTGTTTCTAGAACCTCATGAATGCTGGCTGCTAACTCCCTTCATAGAATTAAAGGTGCATCCTGAGCTATTTTTCAGAAAATACTTTTAACTATACTTGAAATGTGTTAATACGTTTTGAACTGTAACAACCATACTGAAAATACAACTGTAAAATTGTTCAGGACACTAATCTGAAGTGATTGTAGTAAAGTGATTGTTGTGTTTACATAAAAAAACACTGAATTGATGCATTGTTAATATGAATAGCAGATAAGTAAATCATGAGTTTTGTTATGCGTTTGCATAAATAAGTCTAGGGCCTTGTCTCCTTCCTGTGTGACAAATGCCTTCTTTTCTGTTTAAAAGAATAGCCAGAAGTGTGCACCTTGAGGACAGGTTAAAACTGATGCTAAGCAGTCGCATCAGCTACACCATGATTCGGTGCTGTTAGTTGGTGACTGCTGCTATATGGAGACAGTTTGGTCCAGTTGTCAGCAGTTTCTACTGCATTTAATGGAGGACTGATCTCAAGTCGTCCACTCTCCTGTACTGCGCAGTTAATAAAATGGGATAGCATGAAGCTGAGAAAAATGGATTTTTGGACAAGATGCACCCCAGAAGAGGTAGTAAAATTTAAAATGTCTGGTGGTGGAGGGGTGGTCCAGAACTTAATATCTGCTCCTAATGAAGTTTCAATTGGCAGTTTAGACCCTTGGGCCTACTGTTGTGATGCAGATACAGATGAGACAAATGATTTAAACTAATCCTGAAAACAAAAGCATATTGAAACGTGTGCCAGTAAGCAAAATAAAACTTCTGTATCCAAGTTAGTTTGAGAGATTGTGGGCACCAGGAGTGTAAGGACACTCCACAGTTTGGCATCATTGTGGTAGAGGTGTTAACAGAATGAGTAAATATTTAGGGAGAAAGCAACAGCACTTTTTAAAGTGAACATTTTCCCAGAATGCAGCAGTACCTTTTCCACTAAAGGCAAGGGCAGCTTGCAGGGTAGTAATTACTGTTCTGCTACTTTGCAGGCTGATCTTTCAAAGGTAACATTAAAAAAAACTCAAGTCTGCATGGCAACAGAAGAAACTTGGGCTTCAAATTAAACGTGCTGGACACTTGTGATACTCAAATAAGCACAGATCAGTAAGGTTTGTGGTCATTATTATTTGCTTAAGAAAAGGTTTGCGAAAGTTACGTTATTTGTTGATCATTTTGTGTCCAGAGAACTGTATATTAAACAGATGCATGCAGTGATGGAATTTTTTGTTCCTTTCTGTAGGGCAGACCTACTAGCACCAATCCCATTGCCAGTATCTTTGCCTGGACACGAGGCTTGGAGCATCGTGGTAAACTAGATGGCAACGCAGACCTCATTGGGTAAGTGATTGGAGCAAGAGTTAACAACTTGGAAGCTATTCCATGATTTGCTGTCTTATTTCAGTTTCCAGGAAAGGGAATTCATCACTTAAAATGCAGGATTTGAGAGTTGTAGTCACTGCTGTACAATTAGACTTCTGATTTTGAGCATTTTATTGTAAATAGTTATTGGGATTACTTCTTTTTTGATAGCCTCAGCTGAGCACATTTCTGGAATCTCTTCAGCTTCCTGGTGGAGCATGGTCTTTTTAAGCTGGCATATGTTGAAAGGCCACCTTCTGAAGTAAGAAGGGTTTGGAGTAAAGCCCCTGCTCTATCCAGTTCTTTTCTGCCAGCCTCACAGTTTGAGTACAAATTTTAATGTACTGGTGAGAAAAGTTCCACAGTTGATGTTTAAAACTTATCTTTCAAAGCATTTCTGGAATCTGCATATCACTGCCTGACTAACGTAGTCATTTTGTACTGTCTTGGAGAAAAATGGTTTGAAGTACTGCCAAGTGTCAATGTGCCTGCCTGGAGATGTAATGAGAAGTTCAATGCCTACCGCATAAAAATAAGGATGAATTTGGAGGTTGCAAAGAGCAAGAACTGGAGAGCACATCATACATCCATCACATCTGGAGTTTGCAACCAAGTGGCCTCACATCCTTGGATCATGTGCTATATGACTGTACAGGAATACATAATTCATCTTGTGCCCAAGCTTACCTTGGATCACAGGCTGTTTTCAAAACATAACCCCACACACACGCACACATGTAATTTTTAGGACAGTGCACAAAACAAATGCACTTTTTTTTTGGATTCATCATCTTTTTTTAGTTGCCTACTATATTGTTTTAAATTTATATTGTTTAATAAAACAAATTTCTTTGTTTTAAAATTCTAAACAACAAAAGCAAACCCAACTGCGGCAACCAAATGAAACTGTAAAACTGTAAAGTTCCTCAAACCAGGCAGAAGACCGCTTAATATGCAGCTAAATCCAAAAACCTGGTGAACCAGCAAATAATCATACCAAAGAACTTTATTACATTGAAAGAAAGCGCTTTCACGGTAATACCATACCGCTTCTTCAGACAAACATGAATGGTAACAGACTAACTTGTATGCATATGACATCATCTCTTAACAGCTTTCAGCCAATAAAACAAACATTCATGCAATCACATTCTCAGCTTAAAGGCATATAAAGTAAATAATGTTTACTAGCATAAAATCTAATAAAAAATAATGTTAAAAACATTAGCACAAATATATAAAATATGAAAGATATTCATAAATAAGTAAACAACAATAAACACCCTACAACCTGTTTATTCCTTAATACAGGCTTAATGGGTACATGATCATTCAACCCCATAGCTAGGTGTGCCCCCAACCTCAAGATCCACTCTAACTCGACCACCTCAGTACGAGTCACTATATCACCACCTCGCAGACCTGGGCTGATCACACAATACCTGGAAGACAAAGTTGTGTTCAGGCCCAGTATATAAAACATGATCTGAAGTAGGAATGTTCATTTGTCAGCAACCTGTGGGTTACGGATCCGATATCTGATCCGAGCCGGCAACTTGTTTCAAGCTAATGGATCCGAGCTCCTAGCTCCTCCCTTCACCCATAATCCCCTGCTAACCCTCCATGACCTCAGATCTAGTTTGCCGTGCTTGTGATGGCTGGATCCTCTTCAGAGCTCCGCAGATAAGTAAAAAAAAAAAGTTACCTTTTTTTTTCTACTTTTTTCGTCAGAATTTAAATTTTTATTTTACATTAATACTTTTAAAGTGTGTATGAGTTAGGTTCCCTATATTTTGTTTAATTAATACCCTCCCTTCGCTGGTCGCTAGTGTGTGTTGAGTGTTTTTTGGGGCCTGTGTGTGTAGTTTTATTCCTTTTAGTTAAAAAAAAAAGGGAATGGCTGAGGCCCCAAAAGCCATATTTTCTAAATGTACCGAGTGTGGCCATAAGCTCTCCCCGGCTGATGGCCACACTCTGTGCGTTCGGTGCCTTGGGGTTGAACACCTCACCTCGGGCTGTACTATCTGTGCAGCGTTCAACCCCAGAACACTGAAAGAACGGAGGTCGAAGCTGGTCCTGGCGGGACTTCTACCCCCGGATTCAGCTTCAGCCTCCGCTACCTCTGCTGCTCCTGTGGCTCCATCACAGCCTGTGATGGTTGCCACTCCTGCCCCCCTGCCTCCGACTGGGACTCAAAACTCCCGCTAAAGTGTCGAGGCCAGGAGGGAGAAACGGAGGGAGAAGCACCACAAGCGGCGGGCCGAGACCTCCGTTTCGGCCCCGCCAGCTAAGCGGGCTTCTCCCTCCATTGCTTCTAGGTCTCCTCCTCCTCGGCTCCGATCCCCTTCTTTCTCCCCGGAGCCCGAGGAGGAGGAGACCCGATCTCCGTTGAGGTCATCGAGGTGGCATTCCAGGCCTGCCTCGGTGGCCTCTTCAAGATCCACATTCAGTTTATCTGATGCAGACTTGGACCGGATGATGCGAAGGTTCATCCAGGCCCAGCTGCAGATGGGAGTGCTCTTGCCTCCCCCTCAGGGGGGGAGCTCGACACCTTTTTTCCACCCAATTGCTCCTTCTCCGACCCGCTACCCGGGTTCGGAGCGCTCTGAGCCGAGCAGCCTTGGAGCCGGGGGTGGGTCGGCGCCGACAGTACTTGGTACTTCGGATCCGAGCCTACCCTCGAGTCTGTCGGATCCGACCTCTCTGAGCCGTGGACCGAGCTTCGGATCCGGGGGATTCAGTGTGCCTTCGGCTCCGTCCAGGTCGGAGCACACTGGTCCCTCGGATCCGACGGTCTCGGTGCCGATCCCTTCATCGGATCCAAGTGGGAGCCGACTTTCGGATCCATTGGAGAGTGGCTCTCCCTCGGCATTCGATGTTGTGGAGAGGGCTCTGTTGAGAGCATCCGGACCCCCGGTCCTTACATCGACTCCTCCCTGCACTCCCTCTCTGCTGGGCCAGGCTTCCATCACCCGGCCAAAGGGACAGCCTGCTTCGATGTCACAGATAGTTCCATTGGAACAAGATGTTGCTGGCAAGGCCTCCTCAGACAGTCCCCCCGAGGAAGCTCCCCGCAAGCATAAGTGCAAAAGGAGGCACGTGGACTCCCCTAAGTCCTTAACCGAGGACACGGACTTGGAGGAAGGGGAAGGCTCCCCAAGATCACCCCCTGAGGATGTCTCCTTTGGAGACATCATGGAGATGCTGAGAATCAGAGGTGGGTGGTCTGCCCCCAAGTCTTCCTCTGATGAGTCCGTGTTTCTGGAGGCATTCGAGGCAGGCCCGTCTACCTCCTGGGTGTCCCCTCCAGTCGATCCCGTGGTGGACCTTATTACCACCAGGGCATGGAAGGATCCGGACACCGTGGAGCCAATACCCAAGCGACCGGATAGGATTCTTAGCCCCCCCCCCCCTCAGACCGGTCACATTGGAGTAAGGGCCCCCCTGTAGATGCCATGTTGACGGCGGCCACAAAGAGGGAATTGGCTCAGGAGAGTCCCTCAGTCCATCCACCGAGCAAAGAGTCCCGTTTGATGGATCGCTTAGGGAAGCGAGTCTTTAGTTCAGCGACCTTCTCAGTAAGGTCTCTGAACTATATGGCACATGTCATCAGGATGCAGTGGGATCTTATCAAAGAATACGCTGCACCCCCCCCCCCCCCCGAGTCCATGTCGGAGGAGGATAAACAATTGTACTCCACCCGAATGGCCACTCTTGAGATCTATTTCAAACACCTCTATGCGGCTATTGTCCCACGCCACAGAGGGAGCCGCTAGGGCCAGCGGAGCAGGCCTAGTCATGAGACGTCAGGCCTGGCTCTGTCACTGTGACTTTACGGAGCCCTTTAAAGCGTCCTTCACGAACGCCCCCTTTGATGGTTCTGCCCTTTTTGGCAAAACAGTTCACGAGACGCTTGTCCAGAGCGAGAAGGACGGGAAGACGTTGTCTACCGTCGGAGTCCGCTTCTCTGCTCCCCAGCGGTCCTTTTCAAGGAACCAAAAGGGTCAGAAGAAGATGTGGTTCCGAAAATCACAACATTCCCAACTAGCTCCGGACAACAAGTCCTACCGTGGCAGAGGTGGACAGGGAGGACATCGCCCTAGGCAGAGGGGCTCCGAGAAATTTCGGATCCAGAGAACCTTTCTCTGAACGGCACGCGCAGCAGCCCTGAGGGGTTGCCCAGCTGCTCCACTCTGGAGGCAGTCGGGGGGCATTTTTCGAAGCATCTAGTGGCATGGGAGTCCATCACAACAGACCGCCGGGTGCTTCGCATCATATCCAGAGGGTACAAAATACCAATTCTCCATGTCCCCCAATCCAAGAACCTCCCCGATGTACCACCCGATCACAGGAGGCGCAGCCGCAGAAATACAGCAGCTGCTAAGAAAAGAGCCATCCAGCCCGTCCCCAAGACCAGCTCGGATTAGGGTTCTACTCCAGGTTCTTTTGGTGCCAAAAGACGGGGATCTGAGACCCATCCTAGACCTTTCCGCTTGAACCTGTCAGTAACCAAGGAAAAATTCCGAATGGTCACTCTTCAATCTATCCTCCCCCTTCTGAGGGAGAACGATTGGATGTTCTCTCTAGACCTCAAGGATGCGTATTACCACATCTTAATGGACAAACGATCCAGGAAGTTCCTTCGCTTCCGGCTGGGAGCCAGTCACTACCAGTTCAGGGTCCTTCCCTTTGGCCTCACCACAGCCCCCCGGGTGTTCACCAAAGTGTTAGCAGTGATTGCGGCCCACCTGAGACTCCAGGGAATTCAGGTCTTCCCGTACCTGGACGACTGGCTCCTGACCGCACCAACAAGGCATCTACTTTGCTCAGCCAGAGACTTTTTTCTCCATCTGGCCCCACAACTAGGCATTACTATCAATGTCGGCAAATCCCTACTGGCTCCAACACAGATCCTAGAATTTATAGGTGCCAGAATAAACACCAGAGATTTGCGAGCCTTCCTAACTGCCAAGAGAATCAGAAATCTTCAACTTCATGTGCGGGCTATCCTTCATTCAGAGGCTTCACCAGCGGAATTGATCCTGAGGGCACTAGGCTCCATGGCAGCAGCGATTACACTCCTTCCATGCGCCCGTTTGAACATGCGAGTCCTACAGTGGACTCTGTTAGTGCAATGGTCCTTCCTATCCCTTCCTCTCCACCATCCCATTGCTATCAGTAAGGCTTGCAGAAGGGCGCTACTATGGTGGCTCCAAGCATCAAACTTCCATGGCCGCCCTTTGCACCTCTCCCCCTATCGCCACGGTGACCACGGACGCTTCCCGCCTCGGGTGGGGGGGGGGCATTACTCAGGCAGGACAGTCCAAGGCATGTGGAACGATACAGAGACCTCCCTGCATATCAACGTTCTGGAGATGAGAGCGGTGCTGTTGGCGTTGCAAGCACTTCAGAGCTTCCTCCCCGCAGGAACGATTGCAATTCACTCGGACAACATGTCAGTGGTCTGGTATATCAACAAACGGGGGGGGGAGGCAGATCTTGTCCTCTTTGCCGCGAAGCTATGAGAGTGTGGGAATGGGCGATCTCCACCAACCGCTTTCTGATTGCAACGCACATTCCGGGGAGGACCAACATCCTAGCGGACAAGCTCAGCCGCACCCTTCTTACCCCATACGAGTGGTCTCTCAATCCTCTAGTAGCGAAGCAGATATTTGCAACATGGGGGCAACCCTGCTGCGATCTTTTTGCATCTCCATCAAAGGCCAAATGCGACAATTTCTTCGCTCTAATCCCCCAACCAGGAGAATCTCCAAGAGACGCTCTGGTGCATGCTTGGCCACCCGGTCTACTCTATGCCTATCCTCCTCTTCCAATGATGATACAACTCTTACAGAAAGCTTCGCGGTTGGGGAGCAAGATGATTCTCATTGCCCCATTCTGGCCTCGACAAATTTGGTTCCCTTACCTGTGGTCTCACCCTGTGAATCACCCTTGGATTCTAGATCCCATTCCGGATCTCATCTCCCATCCATTGGACTTGCCAACTCCAAACCTGGACAATCTGAAACTGACAGCTTGGTTGCTCCAGTTCCACTCCTAGTTAGAACTCCCGGTATCTCTTCACCAGTCAAAGCCATCCTTGTGGAAGGTATATCACAGCAAATGGAAACGTTTTTTCATCTGGGCGGAGTGCCGCAATCTAGATCCCTTTACGGCTCCTCTTCCATCCATTTTAGATTTCCTAACTGAACTCTTTCAAGAAGGTGCTAGTTGTTCAACTGTCAAAGTGCAATTGGCAGCCATTTCTCATTATCATGTGGGACATGATACAGGACCCTTGATGTCAGCCAAATTATGTAAAACCTTTCTCAAGGGTACCTTTTTACTTAGACCTCCTGTAAAAGAAGCCGTACCCCCATGGGATCTTACTTTAGTTTTTCAAGCCTTGACTGCTCCACCCTTTGAACCCACTGCTTCAGTGGATCTCAAATTCTTGTCATAGAAAACAGCATTCCTTGTAGCCATTACTTCAGCGAAAAGAGTGTCGGAACTTCAGGCTCTTTCTGTAAAGCCTCCATACCTGATTTTTCACCCTGATAGAGTGTACCTCAGGATCAATCCCTCCTTTCTTCCCAAGATAGCATCAGAAACCAACATAAACCAATCCATAAATTTACCGGTTTTCTTCCCTAAATATCAAAATAAGGGTGAATACAAGCTGCACTCATTTGATGTTCATAGGCAGCTTCGTTTTTATACCCATAGGATGGCTGGCCATAGACAATCCGACCAGCTGTTCGTTTCCTTTGCCAAATTTAACTTGGGGAAAGCTATCTCTAAAGTATCTTTATCTCGCTGGATTTCCCAATGTATCCTGCTAGCTTATCAAGCCTCGGGTAGACCCGCACCAGAAGGAGTTCGTGCTCATTCCACTCGCTCCATTTCTACTTCCGCGGCTTTCAAGTCTAGAGTTCCTTTGGATGATATTTGTTCTGCAGCCACTTGGGCTTCATCTCATACCTTTATCAACCACTACAAGCTAGACCTGCTTTCTAGAGGAGAGCATCCTTTGGCTCTGGTGCTTCGTAATATCCTTCCATGATGGCCACCCAGGGTGCAGGTAGCTGGGGACTCTGTCCCACAGGTTGCTGACAAATGAACATTCCTACTTCAGATTTAGAAGTTATGTACTCACCATAACGTTCCATCTGAGTAGGTAGTTCATTTGTCTGCAACCATCCCCCCCTCCTTCCCCCTGACCTTCTTGGATCTATTAGTTTTTAGGTATCCTTTCTTGGATATATATGGAGAGGCAAACTCGATCTGAGGTCATGGAGGGTTAGCAGGGGATTATGGGTGAAGGGAGGAGCTAGGAGCTCGGATCCATTAGCTTGAAACAAGTTGCGGGCTCCGATCCGGATATCGGATCCGTAACCCACAAGTTGCAGACAAATGAACTACCTACTCAGATGGAACGTTATGGTGAGTACATAACTTCTAATTTCGCCAAGGCACTAAAATCATATTGCTTCTTCATGCAATACACATGGTCTCTAATTCTTTCTTTTAAGCTCCTGTTCATCTTGCCGATGTAGAACGTATAACAGCACTGACAATGTGCTAAATAAACCACATTCCTGGTGGAGCAGTCAACAGATGCCCTCAACTTCCCGTGACAGGGTGCCTAAAGAACATAGACTCATCTATAAACTGACAAAAATTACATTTGTGACATTTAGATGTACCCTTCAAAACTTGAGATCCAGACATAACATGTATATGAAAACATAACTGTTACCTTAAATTACTATGGTTCTTGTATACAAATCTAGGGCCATCTGCTAAAATATCGGAACATCTGCTGTCAGTTTGTAAAATATTCCAGTTCCTGGTAACTATATCGTTCACCATATTTACGCCATGGGGATATTTCAAAACAATGGGAGGACAACAATACCAACAAGGTGATCTAATTGATTGCCTATATAGAGCAGAAAAATACGGACACGCTCTACTCTCACGCTCATCGGTTATTTTGGTACAAGCTTGATCAACTTCAACTTGGGTATAACCCCTGATGGCAAACTTTCTTCAAATCTGACAAACTTCCTTCAAAGTCAGAAGTAGTACATGACAGCCTCGAGACCCTGAAGGCTTGACCTCTCACAATGTTGCCAAATATATGTTGTGGATGCATACTTCACCTGTGGAGATATGACTGTCTATAACGGTCCTTCCTATGCATCCTAGTCAGCATTTTGCCATTCTCCAGCTGGATGTTCACATCCAAAAATTCAACAGTGACTTGGGAACAAGTGAGGGTACATTTCAAAAAATGACTATTATTTAAAGAATGAAAAAACATGTCAAGCTCTTGCTTGTTGCCTTTCCAACCAATAAACATGTCATCAACAAAACGTCTATATATGGCAACATGATCTCTGTGTTGTCCCAATACATGATGGAATTCCCATTCTGACATCACCAAATTGGTGTAAGAATTAGCGCAGCTGGTCCCCATTGCCACGCCAGACTGTTGCCAGGAACATTTATCCTGAAACATAAAGATATTGTGTTCAAGGACCAGCTCTAAAAGCATGCACAAGAAGTCAATATGCTTCATGTCATATTTATTGCTCCTAGCCAAAACTGCCCTGACCATACTAATGCCTTCCTGGTTAGGAATGCACATAAACAGGGATCTATCTATCGTCACTAAAAATTGAATATCCGACACATCCCCCTCACTGGTCACATTATATATATATATATCTCAAAAAGTTTTCAGTGTCTTTCAATGTAACTTCACTCATATCAAGAGCTATTCAAAGTTGTTTTTCCAAATAAATGGAATAGCCTGAGTCAACCAACCACTCCCAGCTACAATTGGTTTAAACTGTGGGAGTGTATGGTGTTTGTGGATCTTGGGTAAGCCATGAATCCGAGGAACAACAGGAAATTCAGTAATAAAATAATCAAATAGTTCCTTGGTTAATAGACCTAGATTAAAGCATTCAAGTAAACAATTTTCTATTCTGGTCTTCATCACACTCACAATGTCAACATCCACAATAATATGTGTCCGTATCAGATAGCATCTGATTTATCATATCATAATGTCTTGTGCATGCTTTTAGAGCTGGTCCTTGAACACAATATCTTTGATTCAGGATAAATGTTCCTGGCAACAGTCTGGCGTGGCAATGTCTGGATCTCAAGTTTTGATAGGTGCATCTAAATGTCATAAATGTAATTTTTGTCAGTTTATAGATGAGTCTAGGTTCTTTAGGCACCCTGTCATGGGCTACTTGTGGAAGTTGAGGGCATCTGCTGATCGCTCCACCAGGAATGTGGTTTATTTAGCACATTATCAGTGCTGTTATAAGTTCTACGTTGGCAAGACGAACAAGAGCTTAGAATTAGGGACCATGTGTATTGCATGCAGAAGCAATATGATTTTAGTGTCTTAGTGAAACATGTTTTATCTACTGGCCCTGAACACAACTTTGTCTTCCAGGTATTCTGTGTGATCAGCCCAGGTCTGCGAGGTGGTGATATAGTGACTCGTACTGAGGTGGTCGAGTTAAGAGTGGATCTTGAGGTTTGGGGCACACCTAGCTATGGGGTTGAATGATCATGTACCCATTAAGCCTGTATTAAGGAATAAACAGCTGTAGGGTGTTTTGTTGTTGTTTGTTTACTTATTTATGCATATCTTTCATGTTTTATATATTTGTGCTAATGTTTTTATCATTTTTTATTTTTTATTAGATTTTTTGCTAGTAAACATTATTTACTTTTATATGCCTTTAAGATGAGAATGTGGTTGCACGAATGTTTGTTTTATTAGCTGATAAGCTCTTAGAGATGATGTCCTATGCATATAAGTTACTCTGTTGCCATTCATGTTTGTCTGAAGAAGCAGTATGGTATTACAGTGAAAGCACTAACTTTCTTCCCATGTAATAAAGTTCTTTGGTACGATTATTTGCTGGCTAATCAAGTTTTTGGATTTAGCTACATATCGAGCCGTCTTCTGCCTGGTTTGGGAAATTTTACAGTTTTAAAACTATAGTCTTGTACATTTTCCAGCAAGAAGTGAAAGAAAATTTACTAACCAATAATGATAACAAAATTTCTCATTTCAAAGCATGTGAACCATAAAAAAAACACTTGAACTGCTACAATTATAATCCAACAATATTCATGCTGTTTAGTTATAGCCTGTTTGACTCTGTACACCACATAGGTCTGGTTGTGATTAAAAACAAAATTGCCACAATAAAGTATTGCAGTCTGTGTAACAAATACAGCAGTTCTGCAAAGGCATTCTAATGACTGTTAAAAACTTGTAACTTGGCAGGGTCAGCCATTTTCATCCACTGATGGCCGCTGTACCCAGCAGTTATAGCCACATTGTTATCGTTGTGAACCTTAGATGTCTTGATCTGTGGTTAAAAAAACATAATCAGCAGAGTAACTGACTTTATTTTGCCCAAACAAACAGTTAAGTATTTCCTACGTCATACAAATACTCATTAATCATGTAAAGGCAGGTGAAAGACTATTTAACATGAGCAGATTGTAGCATAATGTCTTTTATCCACAGACAGCCCCGCCAGACTTTACAGCACATTTCAAATGTGCTTACTTATTGTAATGAAGAAATAAATCAAAGTCATGTCTTCTTCTGATCAGCACAATTTTTCATCCCTTTTTTTTTTTGCAACCTTTTGTTGAGTGCATCAGTGCTGGGTGTCAAAGCTCATCATGTTAGTAATTCCATCCATGAGAATAATTCTGCAGAGAAGTCACCAGCCTTTCTTCCTACGAAAAACAAAAGTTTGAATTCATAGTGTGATTTATTATTTTGTACAATTTTTTTCATTCATTCTCTGTCTCCAAACTTAGAGTGTCTGTTCAGTGTCGTACACCACAACCTGTGGAAGCAGTGAACCTTTCATATTTTTGGCTGTGCAATCTTTGAGGGCTGTAACCAACACTTAGCCGAGAGACACTCCATATCATTTGTCTTCTGGGCTTCAACCACTCTAAGATCTCCCTTCTCCATTTCTGGATACTGTCCATGTTTTGGTCCCTCCTTGGGTGCAATATCCAGTGATGTATCCTTTTCAATCGTCTGACATTGCTTTCATCTACACCAAACTTTCTTGCTTTCAGCACTGCCATTCCCCATAAGCCACGCCGACCCTCCCCCCTCCCCCACGCGCGCGCTGCCTACCAACTGGCTGCCTCTGTTTTCCTGATTTCATTGTATTTTTATTTTCTAAGTTTCTAATTTATTTATATGCGAGCATATACGGTAAATCACATTAACTTAATTATCACATTAACTTAATTTTGTAGCTTTGAGTGAAGACCTAGCCATGTCTAGCACAATTTTCTGTATGTATGATGAGGACACAAGAAGAAGTATATTAACCACTTAATAATATGCAGGAAATGCATGTGAGTAATTGTTCAGCAAGCAACAGAGAATGCTGTTTTACATATGATGCAGATTGTCCATGTTGACTAAAAATAATCTGAAGAACTTCACATTAAAGAAAACTGTGTAGTACAGATGGCAGTCAATTTTGTATTTCAAGGCTTCATCCATGAATGCAGTGCCTGCTATCTTTGAAGAGTAAGTTTGCCTTATGTTGTGTTAAAAATAATGTGTTGATATTGTCACCACATTTCCTGAAATAGACCAGCTATGCATTGGAGTATGACTGACCAAAAATAACCACAGTGCAGCAAACTTTACAAAATGTAGAAATCTTTTGCATTTCGATCTTCTGGAGGAGACTGCATCATAGTAGTAGTATGCAACAGTGACCCTGCAGAATGAAATCTGAAGATCATGTAGTTCTGAACTTCACTACAAACAATCCGTACTACACTAAATTGACAGATGTCAATCCCATCACAATTGCTGGAAACTGTAAAGAAGATAATGCAAAAGTGTATCCCTAAAAGGCCTGGATTGTGTGCAACCTAAACGTGTTCCATATCAATGTGTTAATTCATTTTTCAGTGCAAAGTAGTAAATCCAAATCATTAAAACTATATATGTTATTGCAGCAGCCTTTGTTCAACGGCCTGCAAATTTTAGAAAAATTGTTGCAGAGGATAGATGTCTGATGTGATAAAAGTATGTTATGTGTGTATGTTGGCCAAAGTAAATTTATTGCGTTTCACACACAGTAGCCACAATAAAGTAATGTAGCATGCTTCCCACAAACAGTAGCCACAATAAAGTAATGTAGCATGCTTCACAAAAACAATATTTAGTCTTGCAGAGCCAGAATAATGACCAAACAGTAAAAGTTTTGTTTATAGACTGCCCTTCTACACAGCAATCTTAGTTACTTTGTTGTCCATACAAATCTCCATGTCCAAAGAATAAAATAAAAAAAAAAAATCCACACTTTATTTCATATTGTGTTTTAACCCCCACAGCTACCATTCAGCTGTCCTTGATTTTGCCTCATGTTTCTCATGTGTTCCTCAAAATTTGTGATTTTCTAATGAATCACTGTGGATTGCGTCCACTAACTAACTGATTGACGTTTTAGTTTCAGACTCCTTATGCTAATACATAACCTGATTTGCTAGCCTGAAGACAAATTTCTGTAAAGCAAAATGCTCAAAACTGTGCACAAACAGCTGTCTTTTGGAGCATTACACAGTGTGTTACCACACCCTTGCATAACTTGCTAGATTACTGTATGGCTCATAGACAGGACCCAGGAAGTCAGGATCGGTGAGACCACCTCCACCTAGAAACTGGTCATCCAGAAGAGTAAAGTTCAAGGCCTGTGGTTTACAGTGTTAACAGATGACTGTAAATTGGGAGCTAGTAATAGACCCCACGCCCAAGACACCAACATCTTGCAAGTGGGTTTAACACAGACAATTGAGTGATGCCAAAGCCGTGGCCTAAAACTCAGTTCCAGAAAATGCATTATAATGGCCTTCTGGAAATTGTGAACCCAAGTTTAATTATTCCATTGATAAAATGCTCCCAAGAGTCAACCCCATAGTATGGGATCTAAGAACATATGTAGACAGCAATCTGGCCTTTGACCAACACTTAGCTAAGATAGCTCATTATGTGTCACCCATCATATAGGTAAGGGTATGACATGCAGGTCCAAGGAAGTTGCAGTACCACTCTACTTGGCCCTTATCAGACCTAGCATTGAATACAGTGCCTCCTTTGGCATGTATCAAACAAAACATTTCCAAAGGTTTCTCACCATGGGAAATTCAGGACATGAATACCCAGTCTTACACTGATTGCCTAAAGGCTCTGTCTCTGTATTCAGTCTCCTACAGGCTGCTGAGATGGGATCTTTATCTGGCTTACAGGGCTTTCTCAGACTCAGTCTTGATGGATCTGTTGCACATGCACAAAACAAGCAGCACCAGAAGCACTAGATATATGAACTTAGCTTGTGATGTAAATAGAATGTGCTGGAGAGACAGGTGTGTCTCTCGGAATCCCCGGGCTATGGGATAGGCTCCCCATTCATGTAAAAAGAGTTCATCGCTGACCATATTCATACGAAGCCTTGACAGTTGAATGGGAAATCTGATTTACCCCATCTGACCCCCATGTTCCTTATGAACAGAGTCCTTCAGTAAGAAAAGTATTATCCTAGCAACCCCTACAAATCCTTAGCTACATGTCTGCTAACCCCACCAATCATATGAAACTTGGGACGCAAATGGTTTGGGGTGTGTGGCTAGACTAAGGGTCTTAATGGTAATTACTCTAGTAATAACCTATAAACCTATGTTAGTAGACTGATGTGTTCATTGTGTAATCAGTGGAACAAAATACTATAGAATGCATCTCAAAACTAGTACAGAAAACTTAAGTTATGTGCAGCAGTAAATTAATCCCACTAACTTGTAGCCAATCAGAAGTGCTTTGTTCTAAAGTTGCATTTTACTCTTTATTTACATTTGGAAACATAGACATCTAAAATGTTTTGATAATGGCTTTAGTCATACCAACTTAGTTTCATGTCTGCATTCTGTTAGTTTTTCTCACTTTGTTAAAATCTAATCCTTAGTAGTTCTCCGACTTGCCCAACATTATACATAAACACTACTACGCCTGTCTGTCCATAATACTGGAAAAATAATGCAGTAAAACTGGAGTGATGGTATTCTCCAACATACCTTCAAAGTATTATATGCAGTGCTGTCTTGTTTAACCTCTTGAGTTTTGTAATAACTTCCTAAGCATACAAGAGCAATATTTACAATTTTTTTCCTTGGTATATGGCCTTTGTCCCTGATTCTTGATTTTAAGACATCAAGATCTGTGAACCCAAGTACGGTTGCCTGACTGGAATTAAAAAAAAAAAAAAAAAAAAAAAGCTTTCCTCACTCTACTGCCTTCCCCTTATATTTTCTTGGCTTTCTTCTCTTGCTTATGCCATCCCATAATTCTTGGATTGGCATAGGAGCAGAAAGCTTTCAAAATGATTGGTCAGGTGCATCAGCCTCCCCATGGGGAGCTGCAAACTGTAGCTGCTTAATTATTTGCTTATTTATTGTAAATAAGGAAACGTTGCATTGTTTTATATGCGAAAAATCAGATAAACAGCCTGCAGCACCCTACTGCTATTCTAGACATGGGGCTTCTTGTGTTGCCCTTAAGGAGAAGTAATTGATGCTAGCGACTGGTCCCATATAGACCTATCTCAACACTGTTCCACTTTGTCAACAACAGCCTTAAGGCCCTGTTGTCTAACATACTGTGCTCGCCTGCCTTTGAGTCCTCTTTTCATGTATCTGATGATTGCAGAACCACCATCTGGTGGAGCTTTAGAGGTAGAGGAGTGTTGCTTTCCCCTTCAGTCTACCCTGAAGAAGGGATTTATGGCCCAAAGCTTCTTATTGAGTTGAACAGGGATAATAAGTCCTAATCTTCTTGTACTTTCCTTTAGAGAGACCTTCAAGTCAGTTGTGAACTGGGGTGTTGCTGCTTTGCCTTCTCTCACAAGATGTTTCAAACATTGTGTAGACATTTGAATATAGGAGGGTCAGTGATAGCATTTTAAACCACATTCATAAGGTGCTGGCTAAAAATCCATCCCTCACTCTCCTTGTAGGCTGATAGAAGGGGAAGGATCAGTTGGTCTGTCTGAAGACTAGAAGGGGAAGGATCAATTGGTCTATCTGAAGACTAGAAGGCAGTCTTTTACCCAGGAACATGTAAAGGGAACTGAAGGCACAATGGGTTCCCAAGGGTCTGCAAAGGTGCACCTCGTCAGATTTCATTATTGTTAGATCTTTGGGAACCCATATGTCTGACTGTGACCTCTACAGCCTCCTCATGGGGTAACTTCTGCAATTTTGTTTTCCTTTTTGGTTGAGACATCTGACACGGATGACTGCTATACGTTACTAGGTATGGCAGTCTGCTGGATCAGGGCCTCTAATCACTTGCTGTTGGGATAAGGTTGAAGTGCCAGCTGTATTCTTCTAACACAGGAGGAGATGCTATTAGAGAATCCCAGGCTGATTATATACTTGGTATGAAAAATCTGTAGACGAATGTGCCTCTCACATGCAGTTTGTAATCTTTTCTGGAGTGGACATAATCTGTACCCCCTAGTAACATCCAGCCCTTATCTGTAGCAATACAGCAGGAGTAATGCATGAGCAATGGCAAAAATGGTTCCCAATGAGGTACTTGTCTGCCAGCTCCAGAAAGTACATGCTGAACCAAAATACTAATAATTCTTACATCAGTGATGTCATGTGATCAAATGTACATGGCAGGAAAAAACTAAAGATGGTGCAGACTGATGCCACCTGTATACTGGGAATGTGCTAGTGTATCAGGGAAGCTGGCGTCATCTCGAGTTGGGAGAGAGAATCCAATCCAAAGTTTTTAATGTTGAACCTTGTGAGGTAGAAGTCCTGGTAGATGGAAAAAGTACTGTAGCAGTGATTGTAGTTTGGAGTATCTGCTGCTGTGGAAAGTTTGTTAAACGTCTGTACTATTGATTTTCTTGTTTCCAAGAAAAAGTGATTGGATTTCCTATAGAAAAGTCTGTTTGTCAGCTCATTTGATGTCATTTTCATTCATTCCTCAACTTATATGTCTCTGATCCAACACTGGATCCGACCTGGCCACTTTTATCCAGCTCTTGAGCTCCTCCCTTTGCCCATAATGTCTCACTTTTGGTTTATCCCAAATCTTGTTTGCCGTCACATCACTCAGATGCAGATTTCTGCTCTTGAGTAATTGGAGGATTAGAGTTAGCCTTGTATCTTTGTGTGTGTGTGTGTGTGTGTGTGTGTGTGTGTGTGTGTGTGTGTGTGTGTGTGTGTGTGTGTGTGTGTGTGTGTGTGTGTGTGTGTGTGTGTGTGTGTGTGTGTGTGTGTGTCTGTGTGTGTGTGTCTGTGTGTGTGTGTCTGTGTCTGTGTGTGTGTGTGTGTGTGTGTGTGTGTGTGTGTCTGTGTGTCTGTGTGTGAACCCTTTATAGTTAGTTGCTTTCTCCTCCTCCCTTTACTTGTCCTTCCTATCCATTCTGTTTACATTTCTCTCTTTCCTTTCATGCTGTCTGCTAGGCCTTCCTGCCCATTTTTAGAGTTTCTTTCATACCATTGTTGGTACCCTTTCTCTTGTTTACCCACTGTTGAGCTATTTCTCACTTGGCAAAGAAAAATATCAGCAATGGTATCTGATTCTACATTTACAGTAGAGGCGATTATCCGAAACATCACTTAACTGAATGCAGCCTTCCAAACTTTTTGGGTAGGAAAAATCATGGTCTGAATATGTAAACGTTATAAGTGTTTGCTTGTGTGTTTTTTGAGCTTATAGCCCGCTCGTGTGTGAAAAATATTCTTTATTGTCCAGTGGAATCACTGAATGGTTGAAAAGTGTCTTTCCTGCATGCAGAAAAAACAAGATTTTAGAATTTTTTTATCCAGTTCATGTATGTGTGGTTATCTGAACAGTTTGATTACCTGAACTACCCTAGGTCCCAATTAGTTCGGATAATCGACTCTCTACTGTACTTTAAAAAAGAAAATAAACTGTGTGTATGCGTGTGTGTGTGTAATATAAGTTTCTTTTTTTTTCTTCTTACAGAAGTAGTTAGCTTCTGGTATGGCTGATAAACCTATGGGTTTTACAAAGTACAACTCCTGTGGGCATAAAATCCTTAACTTGGACGTCCACAAAGAGTGCGTATATTGTCTGGGAGATGCCCACTTGGATGTGGAGTTTTGTTTGTTCAGGGTTCAATTCCCGAGCCTTAATTGACAGGCGGAATTAACATGTTCCAAAAGGTTTGCTTCCTTCTGCTATAGCTGTCTCAGCTGGGACTCTGACCTTCTCTGGAAAAACAGATAAAGGAAAGCCTGACTTGGCACCTAAAGAAAAGGAATCCAGGAAACTGACCCCTGATTGTTCTCCCCACTCGGATCCGACACTTCGGATCCAACTATATCAAAATCCAGGTCTCCTCTGATCCGATCCCCTCTTTTCACCCTATATCCAATTTCTCCTCTGCTCCATTCACCCTTTCTACAAGAGACTCCTAAAACATATTCCACTACTTCATCGCTTAGGTCTTTCAGGAGTTTATCAGAAGCAGAAGTGGATAAGATGATGAGGAAATTTATCAGGACTCTTCAGATGGGGTTTGCTCTAGCTCCCATCGGACCTGTGAACTTGCCCTCATCCCAACATTACATTGCTTCTCCTCAAATCTGACCAGTGATTTCAGAGCCTTCGGATATGAGATTTTCCGAGATACCTTCATCAAATCCAGAAATTGCTCATTCTTCGACTCAGACAGTTCTCCTGATTTATCTGGCTCTGACTGCTTCAGAGCAGGAGGACTCTTGCAGCCAGAGTGTCGGTGTCTATTGGGGGGGGGGTATTGACTCTGAAGCTGACAGAGCCATCATTGTCTCTTGCCACTTCGGTGTTGGATAGCCGAGCTCCATCTTGCTCCTTGAGGCAGGATTCTGTGGGGTTACAGAGGTTAGCGCCTGGGGCCACGGCTCCTATACAATCAATCTGTGGAGAGGGCCTTCTGTGGAGAGGGCCTTCTCATTGCCTCAAGAAAGGATATCCTTACCCTCTTTGGATCCTACCCTCCCTTTACTTTGAGCACTGATCCTATCATGCCTATTCCATCAGGACAGCCACCGCATTGCAGCCTTCAGCCCGTCCTTTATATAGGACTTCCAACCTTCTTCTGATACCTCATCAGACCATCCCACTGATGAGGTACCCAAGAAGAGAATGCACAAAAGGAAACGCCTAGATTCCCCACAGGAGTCCGTCACCGAAGGCACTGACTTCGATGAAGTGGAGGGCTCCTCCAGATCTCCACCTGATAATGTTTCCATACTAGAACTCATTAGACAGAGGTGGGTGGTCTTCCGATGGGGTCTATTTATATATTTGAAGTTTCAAAACTTCGAACCTCATATGTTCAACATATGAGTGAAGTTTGAAACATCGAAAATATAATGAAAAGTAAAAAAAAAAACAAAAAAAAACTTACCTCAATGCTCTGAGCAGGGGGGCAAGCCCCTCACACACACCCTACTTAAATATACCAGCTCAGAGTTCGCACTTGAAAAGGAGAATTTTCCCATTCTGTGCCATACAGAGCCATTGCTTTTTACCTTCAAACTTTTTAAAGTTCGATCTTGTGGTGTCGGCCATATGACATTCGAACTTTAAAACGTTCAAATAATTAATAGGGACCCTTCAGATACCCCTTCCAGGTGGAGTTAGGTTTTTTTTGGAGGCTTTCAAGGTTGTCCTGGCTACATCTTTGATGAGCCATCCAGCGGATGAGTTAATTGATTTTTCTCTCATGCAACAAAACCTATCCCTAAGAGACTCGACAAGTTTCTAGCTCCTCCTAGAGATAGGGCTCACTTGGAGCACGGGAGTCCCTGTAGATGGCGGAGGCGGTGGCAGCCAATAAGAGAGTGCTTGCAGAACCGCTTTAGTCTGTCCTCTCTCCTAATATAGAGTCGAGAGCATTGGACATGTTTGGCATGCGTATTTATGCCTCTAAGACATTTGTCCTTCGGTCGCTAAACTGTTTGGCACATTTCACAATTCTGCAAAGGGGTTTGATCAAGGAGCTTTCAAAATCCCTTTCAGGGTCCATGGCTGTGGTAGATCATGTGAAGATTGGGTGAAGAAATGTGAAGGCTGCCAGCCAGGGATTTGATCAAGGAGCTTTCAAAATCCCTTTCAGGGTCCATGGCTGTGGTAGACCATGTGAAGATTGGGTGAAGAAGTGTGAAGGCTGCCAGCCTAGCCAGATAGAATTTTGTAGATAATTCTGTCATTTGTAAATATTAACATAAATCACAGGCTTGTCTTAAATTGAAAGAAATACTGTTACTTGTGGAACTGCAAAAAAAATGTAACCGCGCACTCTGCTGTAAGGAAGTTAAGTCAAGCATTTTATGACAGTCTTTGATACTTAAAGATGGCTCCAGCCTGTCTAGATGAAGGAATTCTTGCTATTTTTAAGGCCAGAGTAATGGCCAGAATTTGCATGCATGAATGTCCCTAATAGCTTTGCTTCCTGCCCTGGTGTGAGCTTACTAAAGAATGTAGCCTGTTAGCCTGGAAACCCCAGGAGAGTGTGAAGAATGATGTAATGTGAACCAGGAATGTGATTTTAAAAACTGAGAATCCGAGACCATTAAGCATTTTTGTCTTGATCATGCAGCTCATCAGCACTCTGCCTGTGTTCTATATATAAGTTTTTCTTAGACTCGTGTTTTCTCTTGGAAATAGCTAGAAACTAGAAGGATTAGACCAAGTGTTTATCTGGCAGAACTGTACTACTGAATTATTTTAAGTATTTCTCTGTGATCTCTGAACTCTTGACTGGCACTGTGTAGTAATATTTTAAAATCTTTCAACTGTGGCTGTTTTTGTAGAGATAATTTAAGCTCTGTAGAATACTTGCATGCCTTTGGTAAAATTGTACAAAGCCACTCCCAATAGCTTTAGCCGTGGGCTATACTACCAATTGGATAATATTGCACAGTAATAATTGGACACCCTTTTAAGGCCCTTTGGGTAGCTGATAATTATTAGATGGGTGGTGGCAGTGATTTCTACCATATACTCTGGGAAAAGGGGGCACAGCTGGAGAACCTGTGCCAGCCTTCCCCAGGAGTGTGTGTGTGTGTGTGTGTGTGTGTGTGTGTGTGTGTGTGTGTGTGTGTGTGTGTCAGCTACTTGGGCAGGGACATGAAGCACTGGTTGGACAGAGAGGGTGCTGGAGGTTTTAGCTTACCCACTAGGCTGAGATCTGGACCCTATACCTGTGTCAGTGGGGAGTCTTATTGGGGACCTGGAGAGCAAGGGAGCAACCAGCCCCGGACTAACTGTGATCTCTGTGTGCTCTTAAGGGAAATTGCACTTTACTGTGCGCATTTGTTATCCTTTCCTCCTATATGAGACGCCCCTCACTGGTGTTAGTGTTGAGGATTGAGGCTCTGTGATTGCTGGGCCAGGGCATGGGCATCACAGACCAGAAGAAAGCTTCTTCACAACTGGCCACCATACAATCCATCTCCAAGTTAATATCTCATGCTGTTGAGGGTTCTTCTAGGGCTGCAGGTTCAGGCATAGCAGTCAGGAGGCATGCCTGGATGTGCTTGTGTGATTTTTGCGGAGCCCTTCAAGTCTTCATTCATTAATGTTGGATCATCTTTTTAGGCTCTAAGGTTAAAGAAACACTCTCCAGAAGTGAACAAGATGGAAATGCTCTATCTACTGTTGGGATTTGTTTTTCTACTCCTCCGAGATCTTTCTCCAGGAGTTAATGAGGTAGTAGAAAGATGTGGTTCTGCAAGTCCACAGGGCCTTTCCAGGAGTCAGTAGGAGATGGTTACTCTTGGAGCAAAGGGATAACTCTAATGGAAGATGCCGCCCTTGTGGTAGAGATGGCCCGCAGAGCCAGGGCTTTAAAGATACCATCTCTGACAGACCCCTACCATCACCCCTGAAGGATTACTGGATTGCTGCACTCTGGGGGCAGAGGGTGCTTATCTCTGCACCCAGAAGCCTGGGTATCCATCACAAAAGACGCTTGGCAGCAGAAAATCCTATTCAGAGGCTTTCGTACCTTTTTCTCAGATTCCACCAAAAGAGATGAAAAAGATCCCCAATGTTCAACCCAGTCGAAGGGAGGTAGCTTCAAAAATAAAGAAAAACTGCTAGAAAGTCATCCAAAAAGTCCCGCCAGACCAAGAAGGATCTGGAACGTACTCGAGATTTTTTAGTGCCAAAGAAGGCACGGGACTTGAGACCAATTTTGGACCTTCACAAACTCAACCAGTACGTAAAATATTCAAAGATCTGATGTCTGTTCAGTCTTCATCATACCTGTGGGTCTGTGTTCCAACCTCGGAACCGAGACCCACAGATTTGATGAAGACTGAAGCAGACAACACAGATGGAATGTCACTGTAGCTTCTTTTTCTGGAGGGTCATGATTCAATCCGTTTGATCTCTTCTACAAAAGGACAACTGGATGCGCTCGATAGAGCTTCAAAATGTGTACTATAATATTAAAATAAACAGGCATTGTAGAAAATACCTGTGCTTCTGGCTGGGAGCCAGCCAGTATCAGTTCAGAGTACTGCCCTTTGGTCTCACCACAGCCCCCAGCATGTTCACCAGATGCATTGCAGTGGTAGCGGCTCACCTGAGACTGCTAGGATTCTAGATGTAGACTGTACCCTGACTAACCCCATCCAGTCATCTATTGATTCAAGGGAGGGATTACTTGCTCCAGTTACACGCTGTTTGGGCATCACAGTCCGTTACATCAAGTCACAAGTTACTCAGACCCTGGAGTTCATAGGTGCTCATCTAGACATGACCAGCCAGATAGCTTTGCTTCCTATAACAAGAGTTCACACACTCCCAATTCTCCGGTAACAAAAGAGATCTCTCTTTCCTGTCTGATAGCAAAACTAGTCCTCCAAGCATTGGGATCGATGGCAAGTGCAGTAACTCTGGCCCCTTTCGTCCACTGAAGGGCACACATATGATAACTAGCTTATCAGTACAATAGTCTATACTTCTGTATCCACTAAATGACACAATTAAGATTACCAAAGTTTGCAAGAAGCACCTTCTTTGGTGGATATATTCGAAAGAAGCATCTCATGGTTATCCATTTGTCCTCTCTCAACCAGTAGCCACAGTCACCACAGATACCTCCCAGGTTGGGTGGGGTGTGCATTCCTTAGGAAGGACAGTCCACGGTGTGTGGTCCCCGGAAGAGGCCAGTCTACACATCAGTGTCCTGGAGATGAGAGCTATCCTAGTTTTGCAGGCTTTTCAGGATGTTCTACCTTTGGGGATGATTGTGATGTATGTTGACAACATGTTAGTAGTCTGGTTTATCAACAAATGGGGGAACCAGATCTTGTCTGTTATGTCAAGAAGCAGTGAGTGTGTGGCAATGGGTGATATCTTCCAGTCATTTTCTTTTGGTAACACACATTCCAGGGCAGCTAGCATGCTCACAGACTAAACAGGTCCATTTCAGTGCTTCACAGGTGGTCTGTCAATCAAGGATGGGAGGGTGGAATAATGGTTAAGGTGTTTGCCTTACAAACACAAGGTGCAGGGTTTGAGTCTCACAAGGGATAATTGGCTAGGCTTACAATGGCTCGCAAGGGCAGTTAGCTTATTACTAACCTATGAACAATAGCAGAAGAGATTTTTCAACGAAGGGATCAACCTTGCTGCAATCTTTTTGCTTCTCCCCTCAACGAGTGCAGCAGGTTTTTTGCCATGATCCCTCCAAAGGGGGAAGTCACCAAGAGAGGCTCTGATCCACGTTTGGCCCTCTGTTTTCATATATGCTTATCCCCATTACCATTAGTCCATAAACTTCTGCAGAACGCATTTTGGTTGAAGAGCGCAATCCTCTTCCTTCCACCCTTTTGGCTATCACAGGTCTGGTTTCCTGTTCCTCTGGCCTAATCTTGTTTATCCTCCTTGGATACGGGATCTATTTCCAGACCTTTTGTCTCACCTGACAGAGATGTGACATCTGGATATCAACAGCCTCAAGTTAACTGCATGGTTTCTCCAGTTCCAGTAATGGCTATACAGTCCAGTCTTTCTTCCCCAGTTTGACAGATCCTTTTAGGTGCTTTTTAACAATGGGCCGAGTTATTCTACTATCAAAGCTCAACTAGGAGCCATTTCAAATTTTCATTCAGGAGAGAATCGGTCTTATTGGCTTCCCTAAAAGTATGCTAGGGCTTCCTGAAAGGTACCTTTCTACTCAGGCCCCCAGTTTAGCGATCCTAATCCTCCTCGGGATTTGACTATTCTCTTACAGACTCTTACTCAACCTCACTTTGAACCTTCCACTAAGACTGATCTTAAGTTTCTGTTCTGTAAAATAATCTTTCTGGTTGTTATTACTTCTAGACATGTATCTGAACTCCATTCCCTTTCTTCAAGACCTCCATACTTGGTCTTTCATAAAGATAAGAGTCTCTTTACGCACAAGCCCTTCCTTTCCACCTAAGGTAATTTCTGAATCCAACTTAAATCAGGTCATCAGTTTACTTGTGTTCTTCTCTAGTTTCTCAAATAACGACAAATGCTGCATGTTCTGGAAGTACAGAGGTAGCTGAGGTTCTATTTACATAGAACACAAAATCTTAGAAAATCTGATAAATTGTCTTACCAAGAACACATTCTGCAAAGCAGTTTCTAAAGTGACTCTAGCCAAATAGTAACTGATTTGATTGTCTATCCTTTGTCTATAAAGAAAGAAGTTTAGCTTTCCCAAAGCACATTCCACTAGGTCAGTAGCTACCGCATCAGCCTTCTGGTTTAGAGCTTCTATAGATATTTGTGCAGCTTCCACTTGATCCAGTGCTTATATCTTTATTGCTCATTACAAGTTCGACATACTTTCTCTAGAAATAGGGCAGCATTTGGTTCCTCTGTGTTCCAAATATCCTTCCTTGAGGACCACCCAAGGTTCATCTAGCTGGGGACTCTGTCCCATCAGTTGAGGAATGAAAGAAAATGACATTGGTTACAGAAGTTATGTAGTCACCATAACGATGTATTTGTGTTTTCCATTTTCATTCTTCAACTGCCTACCCTCCAGCCTTCATCCCTCCATCCTAGTTAGGCCTAAGGGATGTCTTTTGGAAAATCTGTTCTCTGCTTTTCAGCTCCAGCCTTTCTGGATGTCTTTTATCTTGTTTCCCTTTGTACTACAGTATCAGATGCATGTCACAGTGGGGAAGCAAACACGATCTGAGATGAACCAGAAGAGTCGAGCATTGTGGGAAAAGGGAGGAGCTCGAGCTAGATCACGGAATCTGGCAAAAGCGGCAGAGTTGAATCAGATGTCTGATCAGAAACCCATCAGTTGAGGAAGAATGAAAATGGGCAGCACATACATCATTATGGTGAGTTGTTGTCTCTTTCGGCTTATCCCGGTTAGGGATCGCCACAGCAGAACTCCGGTCCGCTAATGGTTGGTAGTGGATTTTTACGTGCAGAGTTGCCAGCCCTGACGCACAACCTTCAACGAAGGCACGGCCATTCACGCATGCCTCCACACAGAAGACGCTCTAGCTGAGAATCGAACGGGACAACATTTTGCTGTGAGGCGACAACGCTACCGCAGCACCACTATCGCGAGTATACATCATGATGTACATAACTTTTATTTTTGTTTTGTGGCCTAAATAAGAGGTTAGCACTCAGTAGCAGGCCTAGGTGTTTATGCTCATTCACTTGATTGATTATGTTAAGCAGATTTTTCTCAGTGGTTGCTATTGGGACCCTGCAAACTTTGATAGATGAAAGTACCATAACTGTCAAGTCTTTGGTTTGGTCTGTCCACTTTTATGAGAAGTTATGTCTGCCTGTAATTTTGAAGTTTCTTTGTCGGTGTTAAGAAGCAGGAGATATCTACTTTCTGATGGAATGCACCTCAGTGGGAGGCATATTGCATTGACAGTAGTGGAACTTTAATTCAGGCACCTTATGTTGGAACTGACCCCGTAGCTTTATCTTCTCTGCATCAGAGGTAGTGTTATACTTTATCTGGTTGCTTAGGTACTGATTCATGTGCACTCTTGCATGCATTTGTATACACTGCTACATCTGTATAGCAGAAGCTGCTCAGGGCAAAGTCTGTGTAAAAATGATAATGTGTCTTAAGATATTAGAAGCATGCTATACAGTCTCAGGATCCAATGTTGTCGTTTTTGTTTTGTTTTGCTCCATTGCTCCATTTCGACAATTAGGTTATCAGGTCTGACCTCTGCTCTTTTTCAAGAGCTTGGATCCAAGGCTGTTACTCCTCCCCTATCTAATCGTTAGCCACTCGATCCGTCAAGGTATGTGATTTGAGGGCTCTGCATTAGGATTTTAAAGTGATGATTTTTCACTGCTTTTTGTGGCAAAATTTAATTTAGTCCCTTATCTCAAGAGGGAGGAGCATAGCGTGACATACAACAGTGGATGAAGATGCACACAGGTGGATTATAGCTTGTGTAGAAGGGTCAGTCTGAAGGAGATTGGAGACTGTAAAGTGGTGGCAGGGGAAAATGTAGGGGCAGCATAGGATGGTGGTTTGTAGGATGACATTGGTGATCAAGAAGAGGAGGATGAGTGTGAGGGCAGCACCAAGGATCAAATGATGGAAATTGAAAAATGGTAATTGTGAGGTGATGTTCAGGGAAGAGTTAAGACAGGCACTGGGTGGCGGTGAAGAGTTACCGAATAGCTGGGTAACTACAGCAGAGCTAGTAAGAGAGATGGCTAGAAAGGTGCTTGGTGTGGCATCTGGAAAGAGGAAGGAGGACAAGGAGACCTGGTGGTGGAATGAAGAAGTACAGGAGAGTATACAGAGAAGGAGGTTGGCGAAAAAAGTGGGATTGTCAGAGAGATGAAGAAAGTATTCAAGAGTATAAGGAGATGAGGTGCATGGCAAAGAGAGAGGTGGCGAAGGCTAAGGTTAAGGTGTATGATGAGTTGTATAAAAGGTTGGGACACTAAGGAGGAAGAAAAGGACCGGTACCGATTGGCTAGACAAGAGGGACCAAGCTAGTAAAGATGTGCAGCAGGTAAGGGTGATAAAGGATAATGAGGGAAGCATACTCACAAGTGAGGAGAGTGTGTTGAGCAGATGGAAAGAGTACTTTGAGGGGCTGATGAATGAAGAGAATGAGAGGGAGAGAAGGTTGGATGATGTGCGGGTAGTGAATCATGAAGTGCAGTGGATTAGCAAGGAGGAAGTAAGGATAGCTATGAAGAGGATGAAGAACGGAAAGGCTGTTGGTCCAGATGACATACCTGTGGAAGCATGGAGGTGTTTAGGTGAAATGGCAGTGCAGATTTTAACTAGATTGTTTAATGAAATTTTGGAAAGTGAGAGGATGCCTGAGGAATGGAGAAAGTGTTTTGGTACCGATTTTTAAGAACAAGGGTGATGTGCAGAGCTGTAGTAACTACAGAGGGATTAAATTGATCAGTCACAGCAAGAAGTTATGGGAAAGAGTAGTGGAAGCTAGGTTAAGAAGGGAGGTGATGATTAGTGATCAGCAGTATGGTTTCATGCCAGGAAAGAGCACTACAGATGCGATGTTTGCTTTGAGAGTGTTGATGAAGTACAGAGAATGTCAGAAGGAGTTGCATTGTGTCTTTGTGGATTTAGAGAAAGCATATGACAGGGTGCCTAGAGAGGAGTTGTGGTATTGTATGAGGAAGTTGTGAGTGTCAGAAAAGTATGTAAGAGTGGTACAGGATATGTACGTGGGTAGTGTGACAGCGGTGAGGTCTGCAGTGGGAGTGACGGATGCGTTTAAGGTGGAGGTGGGATTACATCAAGGTTCAGCTCTGAGCCCTTTCTTATTTGTAATGGTGATGGACAGGTTTACAAACGAGATCAGACAGGAGTCCCCGTGGACTATGACCTTTGCAGATGACATTGTGGTCTGTAGTGAGAGTAGGGAACAGGTGGAGGAGACCCTGGAGAGGTGGAGATATGCTCTAGAGAGAAGAGGAATGAAGGTCAGCAGGACTAAGACAGAATATATGTGTGTGAATGAGAGGGAGGATAGAGGAATGGTGAGGATGCAGGGAGTAGAGGTGGCGAAGGTGGATGAGTTTAAATACTTGAGATCAGCAGTTCAGAGTAATGGTGAGTGTGGAAGAGAGGTGAAGAAGAGAGTACAGGCAGGATGAAGTGGGTGGAGAAGAGTGTCAGGAGTGATTTGTGACAGAGTACCAGTAAGAGTGAAAGGAAAGGTCTACAAGAGGGTAGTGAGACCAGCTATGTTATATGGGTCGGAGACAGTGGCATTGACAAAAAGGCAGGAATCTGAGCTTGACGTGGCAGAGTTGAAGATGTTAAGATTTGCACTGGGTGTGACGAGGATGGACAGGATTAGGAATAAGTATATATTAGAGGGTCAGCACAGGTTGGAAGGTTTGGAGGCAAAGCCAGAGAGGCAAGATTACGTTGGTTTGGACGTGCTGAGGAGGGATGCAGAGTATATTGGGGAAAAAGATGCCAAGGATGAAGCTGCCAGGTAAGAGGAAAAGAGGAAGGCCTAAGATAAGGTTTATGGATGTGGTCAGAGGACATGCAAGTGGTTGGTGTGATAGAACAAGATGCAGAGGACAGGAAGAAATGTAAACAGTTGATCTGCTGTGACGACCCCTGACAGGAGCAGCCGAAAGAAGAATCTCAACTCTGCCTTCTGCTTTTCACTTCAGAATTATATTTAAATTCCCTTTTAAGGAACTTTTCCTTTTTGCTTTCTCTACTTTTAAAAATTCTTTATTTTTCTTTTGTGGTTGATTGTTTTTGTATTGCTGATTACCTAGCTAAGGTTGCTGTTTTCTAGCTTATCTGGTATAAACTTGGATGGTACCTGTTGGCCTTTTTATTGTATGGTTGCTTGTTTCTAGCATAGCTGACAAAGCCACTGCTTTCAAGCAATGCTCAACTTGTGGATGCAAAATGCCACCAAAAGGCTCTTGCTTCATATTTGTGTATACTGTCTGGGACTACCTCACTCCAACACAGATTGTGAAACTTCCTTTTCGTTCAGGGCCAGGGTCCTACAAGACCTTCACAACAAATTTAGAGTTGTCCTTGCTGTAAAAAAAAAGTTACAGAAACATAAAGTCCTTAAGGAATAGGAGAGAGAATAGGGAAAGGAGATGAGCAAAGAAAGAGGGAGTAGGAAAAGGACAGAAAAATCTAGAAAAAGCTCTCTGGAACTGTTGGAGCCATCCTGACTGGCACCTAAGACCTCGGGATGTTTGGATCCGGGAGTTCTTCAGATCCACTCAATCTCCATCTCTACATTTTTCCCTGGAGCCGGTTAGTCCCAGGCTTCACTCTCCTTTCTTAACAGGATCAGCATAAATCTCTGCCACCATCCGTGGCTTCATCCTTCATGTCCTTCTGTTCACCAAGGAGTCTGTTGGAAGTAGATGCCGACAGGATGATATGATGTTTCTTCGGACACTGATTCGGGGGGGGGGGGCTTCTAGCACCGACCTTTACATGGGCTCCAGGTATGGTCCTACTGCCTTGCCTGCATTGATTTCTCCTGTTCTGGTCCAACTTTCTGATCCAAAACCCATAATCCAGAATCTTCTCTCTAAAGCACCCACTTTGGAGCTAACAACTTTATCAACTTTGACTCCTGCTGTTTCCCCTCACACTCTGAACTCCAGCATTGTCTGATTGTGATGCGTCTCTGAGACTAAGTGTTGAAGCTGAGGCTTGGTGATTGCAGCCAACTCTGAAGTTTTCAGAGCTTTCCTTTCAAAGTGTCACCTCTACTCTGGGCAGCTTAGCACTGTTTTTGGTCTCTGTTAACTGGGATCAGATCTGAAGATGCTCCACCTCTGTCCTTTGCTTTTGGTGGGGGGGGGGTGCTGCTTTAGCTCCCCTTTCATCTTTGCCTTTTGGGGCATTTGAGAGGGTTCTCTCCAGATACAGAGAAGAGGTGACCATCTCACTCTCTTGTCTTCTGATGTCCTTTGGATTCTCTTTCCATGTCCATTTGTCCTGATTGACAGGGACAGTCAGCCTCGGGGGGGGGGGGGGCTCTCGCTGGTGAGCTCCTTGTCTGACTCCAACCGTTGCCCTGAAATTTCTACAGGAGACACCCCAAGGAAGCAGGTCTGCAAGAGGAGGCATTTATACCTTGTCACCAGAGTCCATCACAGAGGACACCAATTTCGATGAAGGGGAAGATTCCCCACAATCCCTCTGGAAGACATCTCGTTTGGAGATATTCTACAGTTCATGAAACAGAGGGGTTTGATCCACCAAAGCCCACTCTCCAGAGGAGTCTGTGTTTTCTTGAGACATTTGGGGCTGGCTTTTCTATTTCTGGTTGTCCCACACACTGAAGAATTAATAGACCTGGTTGCTCAGCAGGCTTGAAAGGACTCTGACACGGTGGCACCAATTTTCTGCAACCCAGACAAGATCTTAGTGGTCCCTAGGTAGAAGTCCCACTGGAGTATGGGTCCCACAACAGATTCTGTGGTTGTTATGGCAGCCACAAGAAAGGAGCTCTCTGAGGAGAGTACATCAGTTCATCCCAGTAATAGAGAATCTAGGGTATTGGGACAGATTGGTCCACAAGACTTATTTCATGACTATTTTCCAGTCCATGACTGATGCAACCATGCATCTGCTTTCTAAAGCAGCTGATGGTACAGCAAGGGTAGCAAACACTGGCATTGCCATTGGTCGTCACACCTGGATGTACCGAAGCGATTTTGTGGATGACTTCAAGATGTTCTTCATGAATCCCCTTTAATGGCTTCCACCTTTTTGGACCCAAGGTGAAAAATGCTTACCAGAACTGAGCCAGGAAGGCAAGACCTTGTGCATTTAGTAAAAGTTTTTCTACACAAAGGACCTTTTTCCAAAACCAAAAAGCATTGGAAAAGTTATGGTTCTGAAAATTCCAAGGTTATTCCAAGGTTTTGGCCAGGACACTTCTGACAGATGCCACCTTAAACAGTTTGCAAAACAGTTGAAATTCCAGACGGTCATGGTTCAGTCCAGTCTACTACTTCTGAGGAAGGACAAATGGATGTGCACCATAGATAGCAAAACAGTTCAAGAGATTTCGGTTTCCTGCCTGGAACCAAACACTTTCAATTCAGAGAACTGCCTTTTGATCTCACCACAGCTCCCAGGGTGTTTACCAAATGCATGGCAGTGGTAGCAGTGTATCTCAGGCTGTAAGGTTTCCAGGTGTCCCCCTGTTTGGATTATTGGTTCCGCATCGCACCAGCCAAGGATCTCCTAATTCACTGCAGGGATTTCTTGCTCCATCTAGCTCCACAGTTGGGGATTACTTTCAATCTTGTCGAGAGCCAGTTGATGCCAATGTGGGCAATAATTTTATTGGATGCCACCTAGACACAATTACCCAAATAGCCAGATTCCTACAATCCAAAAACTTATCTCTGCATCAAATAGCTTCAGAGGTCATTCATCAACCTTTTCTCTCAACAAGACTTATTCTTTGACACTTCTGGGCTTGATGGTTGCTTTGATCACTCTTGTTCGTCAGACAAAATATCATACGAGAGTCCTGTAATGGATACTTTCTATTCAATACTCTTGATGTCTCACCCCTTCGTACTGCAATATGTCTCACACCTATGTGCAAAAAATGCTTCAGTTTGTGGTTGACTTCCCTCATAGTGTCGTGGGGTCGACCATTCTCTCCACCTCCCAGATAGCCAGTATAACCATGGAAGCGTCCCTTCTGGGTGGAGGCATTTTGAAAGAAGACTGTTCGAGACTCTTTGTCGACGAGAGGCCAGTCTTCACATCATTATCTTGAAAATGAGGGCAGTCTTTCTAGCATTGTAGGCTTTCCAGGACTTCCTCCCCAAAAATGTGATTTCTGTCCAGATGTACAACATGGTGGTAGTCTGGTTTAGCAACAAATTGGGAGGAACTTGCCAGGAATCCATGAGCGTGTGGCAGTGGGCAATGGCTTCCTAGCATTTTCTAATCACAACACACATCTTGGGGATTTCAGTGTAGTAGCAGAGAAGTTGAGCAGGTCTATTCTTCTGTCCCATAAATGATCCCGCAATCAGATGGTGACTACATTGATTTTTCAGTTGCTGGAGCCAACCCTTTTGCAGTCTTGCTTCTTACCTAAACAAATGCAGCAGTTACTTTGCCCTAATCTCTCCACAAGGATAGGCACTGAGGGTCGCTTTAGTCCACAGTTGGCCCCTGGGCTGTCTTGATGCTTTTCCACCATTTTCTCTGATAACCGAATTTCTTCAAAAAGCCAGTTGGTGCAAGGTCAAGGATGTTCTTCGTATTTCACTGTTGGGAGTCCTCACATTTGGGTTATCCCTGCCAGGTTAGCCATTGGCTGGCCCGAATACCAGACGCTTAATATATCTGCGTTGGTTGCTGTCGCTTCAGGACTGACGTCAGGGCATCCGTATTATAAAGTAAGGTGGCTAACACCATTACATCAGTCTTTCTTGCCGTGGAGGCAGAAGCAGTTCTCATGAGTGCTGGTCGGCCGCTACCTGAGTTTTGTCTACTGATTTGAAGTTAGTCTTCTAAAGCTAAGTGTTCCTTTTTTCTTGCACTAACTGATGTCAGGAAAAGTTAATCGTCTCACCTGTGAAAAGCAAATACCACACCGAGACTTTCATTCTTACTGCGTCACTTGTTTAGGTCCAGACCACGACATCCCCCATTGTCACTTCTGTGCTTTGTTCAACGCCAGAACTTTCTGTTGTCGGGCCCTTTTTGTAGCTAGATATTTTCGCTTACAGTCCTTGAATTCCGATATGGCTTCAGTAAGCTATCTGACAGCAGATCTTCTGAAAAAATGTCAAGATAGACGGACCACACAGGTCCAAACCTACCGACGACACTTAAGCTAGTCGTCAGCTTTCCGGTCCTCAGTGAGGAGCTTTTACAGCCCCTGATGCCCGCTTCTGTGGATTCGCAGGCTGCTACAGAGACCCTTTCGGAGTTTGGTATGCCGCAAAACTCTTCGACTAAGGATCCTGCGGTTGTCTCTACCTTGGATGGGTCCGGAGCCGCTGAGCAGGCACTGGCTTCCAAAGAAGTCCTTCGCACTACCGTTTCTCAACACAAACCGACATCTTCTTTTGCGAATACCGTTCTTTCGAAAACTACTAAGTTTCTTAAGCCCAGGGTACGAACCACACCCAAGAAACCGACTACCCAATCTCGGGCACCAGCTTCCTTGCCTCATTTAAAATGGCAGGGGACCATATCATGCTGATCAGGGGAAGCCAAGCTACCCCCTCCAAAAGGAAAAGAGATCTGTCCCCTGTAGTTTTGGTCTGATCAAGAGTCCGATCATTCTGATGCATCTGAATATGAAGACGTGCAACCCTTCTCTACTTACGAGGATTCTCTTGCAGAGGATTCCATCCCTTCAACCTCTCCCCCAGAGGATTTTTCCTTTGGGGAAAACCCTTCATACCTTAAGGGGACATTTCTAATGGGAGGGTCAAGACTATCCTCAGTCTAAAAAGAGATTCTGGGAATTCTTAGATCTTCCACAGCAAAGACCCTTGGCCATCCCTCCAGTCCTGGATGTTGTGGAGGATGTTTTCCTGGAATCCAGCTTGACTCCTGACACCCTCCCTCTTGCACCCAGAAAACCAGACTGGTATTAGAGTCCCTGACTCACAAATATCTTTTTAAAAATCCTACTGCTGACCCCGAGGTAATTTCTCAAGGGCCTAAAGGGATTAAAGCAACCTCTGCTAAGAATCCCAACCCCTCAGGAGGATTCCTGAGCACTAGACAGGTGGGGTAAAAAAAAAAAGTGTACACCTCCACTACTCTTGCTATCAGGGCACTAAATTGTCAGTTCCATATGCTAAAATTTCAGCGACATACCCTGGAACTCCTCAAACAAAAAATATATTTCTTGCTTGTACAGAATCTAAAGAGTTACAAGAGTTAATGCATTCTGCAAGTCAAGTAACTAAACACACCTTGCACTGTGGTTTTGAAGTCCTAGAAGCTTCTTGCAGGGCAGCAGTCACTGGATCTGCCATTAGAAGGCATACATGGCTTAAGGAATGGTCCCTGCCAGACCATGTCAAATCTAAACTGTTGGATGCCCCCTTGCACAAAGACAATTATTTGGCACTGAGGCAGAAGAGGTCTTGAAAAAGATGGAAGAAAAAGCAAAATGTGTGCAGACAGTTAAGAATATTTTACAGGTCCAGCCACCCAGGTTCAGCAGGCATTGTCCCAGCAAGCACTGGTCCTTTCCTGCTCCCACTAAGCCAGCCCAGGCCCTGGGGAACCAGACCCCCCCCCCCCTCAGACAGCAGCCACAGGGAATGCAGAGATCTAAGTAGTTGACTACCTCCACTTTAAAACCAGGGAGTTCTAAGCCACCACCTTATGGTAAGAACTCAGTGACTCACCTCCCCCACCCCCTCCCTTTGCCCACCTTCACTTACCCCCTAGGAGGAAAACTTTCCTTTCACACAAGCACCTGGGCCACCACTACCAACGACCACTGGGTTTTCAACATAGTGTCTCAGGGATACAAATTTTCCTTCTACACCCTTCCAACCCCAAAAGGGTACCCAGCTCTACCTCCAAACCAGTGGGCAAAGGCTCAAAAGCAAATCCTTTCCCTGCTTTCTAGGAGGGCAGTAGAGCACATTCCTGGAGAACAGATAGGCCATGGTTTCTACTCCAGACTTTTTCTGATGCCCAGAAAAGAGGGCTCCTGGCACCCCGTTCTCAATCTGTCTGTTCTAAACACCTTCCTGGTGATCACAAAATTCAAAATGCTCACCCTCCAGCAGCTGCTGCTTGGCTAGCCACCCTGGATCTAAAAGAGGCCTGCCTCCACATGCCTGTCAGGGAATCATACAGGAAATATCTCCGTTTCAGGGCAGGATCTCAACACTTTCAGTTCTCTGCACTTCCCTTTGGCTTATCTACTGCTCCCAGAGTTTTCACAAAATCTCTGGCTTCAGCCATTGCCTTTTGCAGACAAAAGAGTATCCAGATTTACCCATACTTAGACTGCCTTATTCAGGCAGATAGCCAGGAAAAGCTGTTCAATCACCTGGCCTTTGTAAAGACCCTACTAACCTCCCTAGAGTACACAATCAACGAAAAGAAATCCAAACAGGTGCCCACCGAAAGGATTATCTTCCTGGGAGCAAGCCTGGACACAGCATCCCAGATGGCATTCCTTACACCAGAAAAACAAATTTTCCTGACAGCCTACATGTTCATCGTGTTTCACTGTTGCAGTCATTACTCTTGGGTTATCCTGCTGGCAGGCTACCCGCAGTCGGCCAGAATGCCAAAGTCTAGGTCCGGCATCTGTTGCTGTCACCTCTTCCCTGACGTCAGTGCGCCAGGGGTATAAAAGATGCAGCAGACTCCATTTTCTTCAGTCTTTCTTGCCATGCGGTGCCCGAAGCAAAAGCAGTTCGCAAGTGCCAGTCGGCTGACTACTGAGATTTTCAAATCTGAATTTCAGAACCGAAGTCTTTATTAAAGCTAAGTACCCCTTTGGGGAAAATTTTTTCTTGCTCCAGACCGATGTCAGAAGTTAACAATTTTATTTCTTGTGGGAAGCAAATACCTCATAAGGATTTTCACTCTTACTGTATTCCTTGCCTAGGCCCTGATCACAACGTTGCTAGCTGTCGATTTTGTGCTAGATTCAACCAATGCACTATCAAGCGTCTGTTCGAGTTTGCATTTCATTACTTTGGCCGAAGATTTAATTATATAATGCCGGCGGCACAGCCGACAGCCGGAGTTTACAAAAAAAACGCAAGGACAAGGATAGGCATCAGAGGTCCAAAACCGACGAAATCTCTTCTAGGCCAGTCACCGGTTCTCAGTGAGGCGCTTTCGCAGCACCTGGCGCCTGCTACCGACTCCCACGTGGAGCTGACTGGGCCTCTGGATACTCAAGGTATTGAACACACGGAAATCAATCCCTCAGATGGGTCCGGAGCCGCTGAGCAGGCATCTGCTTCTGAGGGTGTCTTCAGACCTGCACAACTATGTTAAGCCATCTTCAGCTTCAAAGACAGACTAAAGCACTAAAGACAAAGAAGCAAGTACAGCATTCTCCTATTCAGACTTCCATGCCTAAAACAGATGCGCAAAATGGCCGAAGACCCAATTACTTTGATCAGGGGCTCCCATCCACCTCCTGATAAGAGGCCTAGGCAAGAGACAGAGTGATTCTTCTGATTCTTCTGATCAGGTATCTGTTTCCTCCGATTCCTCTTCTGAACAGGATTACTCCATGTTTCCCTATGAGGATTCTGATGCTGAAGAATCCATGCCTTCAGCCTCTCCTCCTGAAGACTATTGTTTTGGGGAAACACTGCATACTATGAAGGAGCATTTCCACTGGGAGAGCCAAGATAATTCTGGAGAAGCTTCACTTCTCTTCTTTAGCACAGACTCCTTGCTATCCTTCCTATTTCTAGGCATTGTAGATGTATGAGTCCGGTCGGTCTGTCCTCCTGTCCTTTACCTCTTACCCCTGCTAAGCAGGCCGAGGGGATGCTAGGGTCCCCGGATTCTCATAAATTCCTATCTAAAAACCCTGCAGCAGACCCAGAAACTATATCTCAGGGTCACAAGGGAGTTAAAGCTTCCACTGCAAAAAACACTGTCCGCTCTGATAGGGATTCTAGGGCTCTAGACAGATGCGGGGGGGGGGGGGTTACACTTCGGCCACCCTGGCTGTAAGGGCTTTAAATTGTCAATTTCATATGCTTAAATATCAGCAATATTTAATGTCACTACTTAAACAAAACATTTTGACAAATACTGAATGTTCAGAGAACAAGGAATTGCAGGATTTATTGCATGCAACTGAACAAGTGGGAAAGCATACTTAGCAATGTGGTTATGATTCACTGGAGGCCTCTTGCAGGGCCGCTGTTACAGGTTCTGTTATAAGAAGGAATGCTTGGTTAAAGGAACAAAATCTGCCTGATCATGTTAAAGCAAAATTATTAGATGCACCATTACAGCATGATACTTTGGTACTAAAGCAGAGGATGTGTTGAAAAAAATGGAGGATAAAGCAAAATCCATGCAGACAGTCAAGGATTTCTTACAGGTACAGCCACCCAGGTTTAGCAGGAACTGGCCTTCGAAAAATTGGTCCTTTCCAGTCTCAGACAGACCACAAAGAGGGAGATACAGGCATCCGAGAGGCAGATCTCGGCCCCAAGGCTCATACAGACCTAAACAATGGGGTGCTCCTATCTCCAAAAGCGGAGAAGACAAATCACAGCCTTACAGGAAACAGTCCCGATGACTTTCCTCTTCCAGTTCCAAGCAGTTTTCTTTTGACAGCTCCCTTAGGGGGAAAACTAGCACTTTTTTCATCAAATTGGCAAATGGTTACCCAAGACAAATGGGTTCTGAACATAGTGCCCCAAGGCTACAGGTTCCATTTTCACACTACCAAGTTCAAAGGGCATGCCAGACCCGCCACTCTATCAATGGGTAGAGGCACAAAAACAAATTACAGCCCTCATGGACATGAGGGCCATTCAGCAAGTACCACAACAAGAGCAGGGGCAAGGATTTTACTCCAGACTTTTCCTAGTACCCAGGAAGGACAAAACCTGGAGACCAGTTCTGGACCTGTCTATACTAAATACGTTTCTGGAAGTTCCAAAATTCAAGATGTTGACTCTTCAGCAGCTACTGCCCATGCTGGGCAAGAGGGCTTGGCTCGTAACTTTAGACCTAAAAGAGGCATACCTGCATGTCCCAATCAGACAATCTTGCAGAAGATACCTCAGATTCATAGCTGGCTCAATGCATTACCAATTCTCTGCACTGCCCTTTGGCTTATCTACTGTGCCCAGAGTCTTTACAAAATGCCTGGCACCAGTAATTGCGTTTTGCAGACAAAAAGGAATTCAAATTTATCCCTACTTGGACGACTGCCTAATTCAAGCAGAGAACAAAGACACTCTTCTACTGAATCTGGCGTTTGTAAAAAGATTACTAATTGGCCTAGGGTACACAGTAAACGAAAAGAAATCAAAACTAGTGTCCTCTCAAGAGATAATATTCCTGGGTGTAAGCTTAAATACAACTGCCCAGATGGCTTATCTCACGTCAGACGAGCAAAAACAATTGACTACTTACTTCAAGAAATTGGCAACAAAAACCCACTTATCTGCAAGGAAACTCCTGCAGGCCTTTGGTTTCATGGCATCCTGCATTCTACTAATTCCATATGCCAGACTGCATATGAGGAAACTACAATGGTATCTGAAGTGTTTTGACTCAGCATTGCCACAGCCTGGAGACAGTAATTGCACTCATTCCCTGCCTACAACAGGAGTTTCGATGGTGAGCAAAAGCCTGTCACCACAACAAAGGTCTGCCATTCAGTTTACCCACAGCCAGACCGACACTGACAACGGATGCATCGGATTGTGCCTGGGGGGGGGCCCTTATGGCAGAAAAATGTATTCAGGGCACATGGCCTGCAAACCAGATGCATCTTCACATCAATCAAAAAGAGATGCTAGCTGTTCAAAATGCCCTGACAGCTTTCGAGGACCTGCTTCATCCAGGACAATTACTGATAAATACAACACTACGGTCATGTGGTACATAAACAAGCAGGGTGGAACTCATTCCTACCCCCTCTGCAGACAAGCAATGACCTTATGGGACACAGCATTGGCTTTTCAAGTTCACCTAAAGGCACAATTCCTGCAAGGAAAAACAAATACTCTGGCAGATGAACTAAGCAGAAACCTCATGGATCCCCACAAATGGAAACTGGATCCACAAGTCTTCAGGATGATAATAAGGAAATGAGGATGCCCAGACATAGATCTGTTTGCCTCCCCTCACAACTGTCAATTGCAGAGATTTTGCACAGGGATTTACCACAAGCAAGCATGGAAAGCGGACGCCCTATCATTCAGCTGGAAAAATCTAAAAGTATATGCTTTTCCCCCCACTGCCTCTCCTTCCCAGAGTACTCCTAAAGGTCAGACGAGAGAAGCCAAAAATGATTCTGATTGCACCGGACTGGCCATGCCAGCACTGGTACCCAATCCTAAAGAGCTTGTCTCAAGGTCCAGCATGGATATTGCCTCAAACTTCTCACTTGCTGACCCAACAAAACAATCTGATCCTGCACAGCCAACTCAGGACCTTAAATCTGGCAGCATGACGGATAATGTAGCCATTCAGAAAACTCCTCTTTCAAAAGCTGTTATGGATGTTATCTTGGAGGCCAGGAGGCCCAGTACCAGAAAATCTTATGCAGAAAAATGGAAGAGATTCTGTGCTTGGAACCAGGAACAAGGCATTGACACGTCTGTACCAAATATTCCTCAGATTTTACAATACCTAACTGAGATGCTGAACAAAGGCCTTTCTTTCTCATCAATTAAGTTTCATGCCTCTGCCATTTCTGCACATTACAATACGGAACCACCTATCTTTTCTCATCCTTTAATAAGGCATACCTCAGAGCGGCCAAAAATATTAGGCCTCCAAGAAGAGCACCAATTCCGGCCTGGGACCTTGGAAAAACTCACACTGCCTCCTTTTGGGCCAGCATCAGCAGCGGTTATTAAATTCTTATCCTGGAAAACAACTATGCTCCTAGCCATAACCTCTGCAATGCGAGTCTCTGAGTTACAAGCACTCATGGCTGTGGAACCTTTCATCATTTTTCATCCAGACAGGGTTTCTCTGAGGACAAACCCTACATTTATGCCTAAGGTGGTGTCCAGTGTGGCCCTCAATCAAACCATTCACTTCCCTACCTTTTACCCAAATCCACAGAACAAGGGTGAGAAAATTCTGCATTCTTTGGACATACACAGGCAGTTACGCTTCTACTTGGACAGAACTAAAGCTTTCAGAAAGACTGAGCAAATTTTAGTGTCATATGCTGCAGGATCACAAGGAAAGACCATCTCAAAACAGACTATTTCTAAATGGATAGGCCATTGCATCTGTTTCTGCTATTCTCAACATGGCAAATCAGTTCAGTGCATAACTTTACAAAGCACTACCACTTGCCTCTCTACTCTAAGTCCAGAGTAGGCTTCGCCACTGCAGTTCTGCAGCGCCTCTTAGCCTCTCCTAATCCTATTTAGACCAGCCACCCATCCTCAGCTTTGGGATTCAACCCAAGAGTAATGACTGCAGCAGTGAAACACGATGAACATAGTACAGTTGTGTACCTACCATAAATGTAGATGTTCGAGTGTATTCACTGTACTTTGTCAACTAGCCACCAGACCCCAGTTATCTGCAAGGGAAGATCCTGCAAGCTCTGGGGTTCATGGCATCTTGTATACTACTCCATTCCATATGCCAGACTGCATATGAGGGGAAGCTTCAGTGGTACCTAAAAAGCCTTTGGTGTCAACACTCTCAAGACCTGGAGACTCTTAATTCCTTGCTTCAGAAAAGTTTTTCTTTGGTGGGCAACAACATGCTCCAAAACAAGGGATTACCTTTCTTACCACAAACACATCAGACTATGCTTTGGGTACACACCTGGATGGCCAGCGCATACAGGGCCAATGGAGCCCGCAGCAAATCCCTCTGCACGTCAACCAAAAAGAGATGATGGCTGTGCAGCATGCCTTGATAGCTTTCAATCCCCTTCTCTCCCCAGGGGCTCTCCTGATCAAAACAGACAATACCACTGTGATGTGGTATATCAACAAGCATGAAGGGACTCGCTCCTACCCTCTATGCAGGCTAGCCATGACCCTTTGGCACACAGCCTCTGCCATGCAACCGCACCTGTTAGCACAATTCCTAACAGGTTCTCTGAAGTCTCTGGAGTCCAATTAAGCAGAAATCGTCTGGACCCACACAAGTGGCAGCTCAACAGAAGAACTTTCACCCTAATAACTCAGCAATGGGGCACCCTGAAGGTCGACTTCTTAGCCTCCCACACCAACCATCAGCTCAGCAAATTCTGCACCAGGGAGAATCGCTGCATAGCTTGGAAAGTGGATGCCCTGTCCTTCCCCTGGGTCAGTCTTTCAGTCTATGCCTTTCCTCCACTACCTCTCATCCCCAGGGTACTGCTCAAAATAAAGGAGGAAAAACCAAGGACAGTTCTTATAGCTCCAGACTGGCCTCTCCAGCAATGGTACCCCTTGCTGCACAGCCTGTCCCCAATGCCACCATGGCATCCTCTTCAGATTCCAAACCTCCTGACCCAGATGAAGGGGAATTCATGCATCTCCAGTTGCAGACACTCAGTTTGGCAGCTTGGCTTATTCCCTAACCCCAAATCAATCTGCCAACCTCAGTAAACCGGTTCTAGATGTTATACGTGAGGCCAGACGCCCTAACACTAGAAAGCCTTATGCTAACAAATGGAAACGGTTCTGCACCTGGATCCAGGCTAAGGGAGCAAATACGGCACAGCCCTCCCTCCCTCTCATCCTGGATTACTTGGTCGACCTACTGCACAGTGGTCTCTCTTTCTCCTCTATAAAACTTCATGCCTCTGCTATCTCTGCTCGTTTCCCCACTGAGCAGCCCCTTTTCTCACACCCTTTGATTAAACAGTTCTTAAGAGGGGGCTAGCAAATTGAGGCCCCCAGAAGAGCACTAACCCCAGCTTGGGACTTTAACTTTGTGTTGGAAAAGCTCACCCTGCCCCCTTTCGAACTAGCTTCTTCTGCAGAGCTAAAATTTCTGTCCTGGAAGACGGCTTTCCTTCTGGCCATCACTTCAGCCAGAAGAGTCTCCAAGCTGCAAGCGCTCATGGTTGTGGAACCCTTCATTATCCCCTGTGCTGACAGGATATCCCTCAGAACTAACCCATCCTTCATGCCCAAGGTGGTGTCCAGTGTGACTCTAAACCAATCCATTCATTTGCTGGAGGCTGCCACCTGGACATCTGTTCACAAACATTACCACCTGCCTCTGTTCTCCAAATCCAGGGCAGGGTTTGCCCCTGCAGTCTTGCAGGGCATCCTAGCCAGCCCCTAGTTTCTTTGACTGCCTCCACCCATTTCCTCAGCTTTGGGAATCAACCCAAATGTGATGACTGCAACAGTGAAACACGAAGAACATAGTACAGTTGTATACACTTACCATAAATGTAGCTGTTACGAGTGTATTCACTGTTGCAGTCCTGGTTTCCCTCCCTCCATCCCCCTTTCTTCTCTTTCCTTACAAGGGGCATATTGGTATTTACTTTCTACTGGTGGTTCTTCCACCAGAACCTGGCTCCTACTTAGGGGCTCCTGACAGGTTAGGGCAAGAAAAACTGATGTAATGGCGTCTGCTGCCTTAATTTATACTACTGATGACCTGACGTCACTCCTGAAGCGACAGCAACAGATGCAGAAATACTAAACCTCTGGTATTCGGGCCGGCCGAGGGCTACCCTGGCAGGGATAACCCAAATGTGATGACTGCAACAGTGAGTACACTCTAACATCTACATTTATGGTAAGTGTGCACAACTGTACTTCATCGGCCTCTATTAACCCCTGCAGGTTTGGCTTCCCTTTCTTTGGCCTCAACTGAAACATCCACCTTTGTGTTGGACCTGCAATCTGGACCTTCCATATCGCCCATCCAGCCAGCCTCACTGACACCTGAAAAACCTGAAATTAACTGTATGGTTTATCCAATTTTAGTAGTACCCAGAGATGACAGAGACTGTTTGCTGCAGTTGTTCTGATTGGACCTGACCAGGGAACTTGTGTTTTTTGGACAGACTTTCTTGACATTTTTCAAATGTCATTGTTAGCTATAATGTTCAGTTAAGCCTGTATTTGTGTATTGGATAGAATTTATAACTATAAGTAGGCAATCTCGATCTGAGGTAATCTTGGGGACCAGATAGAATTATGGGTAGGGGAGGATTCAAAGCTGTGTATCTAAGCTCTTGAAAAAGCACCAAAGTCTGATCAGATAGCCCAGTTGTTGATCCATACAAAAGAAAACGCTGATCTAACATTATATTAAGTTACATACCTTTCATTTATGCTCCCTTAGTTTCACTTGGAATAATGCAGTTGCCAACTTTAACGTGTCCGTTTTCTGTTTCAGCTTTGCACAGAAATTGGAGCAAGTCTGCGTGGAAACAGTTGAGAGTGGTGTAATGACCAAAGACCTTGCTGGCTGCATCCATGGTGGTCTAAGCAAGTAAGTTCATATTTGTATTGTGTTATTCATTAGTTAAAAGTAAAGTGCTTGAGATTAATTGCAAAGCCCTTTCAAAGAAATCTTTGGACCACCACTGAGCATTTTGTATGAATTTGTCCATTTCTTGAGTGACTGAAGGTATGGACTCCCAGTGACTTTATTTCAGTCCCATTCAAAGCAGTGCAGAATTGTATTTTGTCCAGGAATTCTTTCCTACGTAAAAGTAATGTTTTTCGGCTTTTTCCGGTTACGCGTCACCACAGCAGAACTCCGGTCCGCTCATGATTGGCATTGGATTTTTACGGTGCCGAGTTGCCAGCTCGACGCCCACCCTTCGGAGAAGGCACGCCCATTCACGTTCACACCTACCTGCATGTCTTTAATGTCGCTCGACCACGGGGAGGACATGCAGACTCCGCACAGAAGTCTTTCCTGCATAACGTTTAGTATTTTGTTCACTTCACTTGAATGCCTGTCTGGTAAATTATTGTTTTTGTGTATAGTCATGCCTAGGAGGCAGCCATCTAATCTTAGTTATTCTACATATCACATTTATTAGCCTGAGATAATTGTTGCTGCCTTTGAGAGGCTTCAGCGCACATCCTGACTGCAGTGAGGAAACCAAGCTTAATTTTCAATGAGTCAGATCTACAGTATCTAGCAGTGTTGATCATGCACACACGCCCCCAATAATGTAAAATTTTCTGGAAGTTGGAAAAGAAAAAAATGTTTCATTTTAAACCTTATTTTGTATTTATTCTGTAAAAACAATTTTAAATTTTAGGCTGAATGGTAGCATGGCAGCACAGTCTGTGAATAGATGTCCTATTCATATTTTTTTTTTTTTTTTAGTTATTTATTTATTTATCATTTGTTAACCGGGAAAGTCCGACTTGGAACAAAGCCAATTTTCAGCGGAGGCCCAGTGAGAAAGGCTGCAGATGGCATGTCTTTGTAATGTGGGAGGAAACCGGAGCACCCGGAGGAAACCCACACGAACGCAGGGAGGACATGCAGACTCCACACAGAAGGCACCCCAGCCGAGAATCGAACCGGAGAACCTCTTGCTGTGAGGTGACAACTCTACCGCTGCACCACTGCAACGTCCATCTATTGCAGTATTCATAACATGAGGGAGTTCTCCCCCTATAGGCCAGTATAGGAAAGACTTTACTACTGTAAGGTGGTCAGTACTTTGCATGTAGGCTGAGATTGAACATCAGCCATAAAAATTAAGTATGCGCACCATCCACAGAACTCCTCTGCTGCCAGATCCGAACGCCAGATTCCAACATATGGTTTGACTCCGAGTCCTTTGCAGTTCTTCAAGTGCCCCGTTGGGGAATTTTTTTTACTTTCGCTACTGTCTTTAGTTGGCTCTCATGTCATCAAAGAGGGGCAAGTGCCAGTGTGTTTGACAAATTCCACATAAGGTTAGCCACCTCCATTGCCTGTTCTGCCTAAACCCAGACCACAACCACAAAAACTACCCTAGTTTCAGGTGTTTGTTCCAAAGACCTTAGAGTAGATTATCCTCTTTAGCTATTTACCTTGAGAATAAGCCATTAAAGCTGCTAACAAAAAGCGCTATGGAGGGACCCTCGGAGCTGAAGCAGTCAATTTTGAAGCAGAAGCCCAAAAGGCGTAGCCCTGAACCTTCTGCTGTGTCTCTGGTTACTGATGACTCTCTTGAGGTGGAGGACAGCCTGGAGACTCACCTGGTTCACAGCTCCGATCTACAGGCTGAGCCTGACATCCAGGCCACCTTGGATCTGAGCATAAGCACATCACGGAGGCCGAGCAGGCATCCATTTCAGATGTCCGAGGGGAACCACGGCTCATGAATACTGAAGGCCCTAAGGGGATTCCTCAGATCCTTGTTAGGGAAGAGGTAGATTCCGACCTGATCAAATGTATGCCTCCGTCTGCCCCCCACCCCTACATAAAGCAGACCTGCATTAGAAAAAGAAACGGAATAAAAACAAGCCTATTTCTCCACCAAAAGAACCTGCTTAGTGACCAGCATCAATTCACTCTGGGCCTTTTCAGTGCCCTTATGTCACTTAGGCCTCCATGTTTTTCACCCAGTTCTGTCTCTCCACTTCAGGGGAAGAATCACTGGCATACTCTTCTCAGTGGGAACTTTAGTGGTGGATACATCTCTCAGCCCAGGACTACCCTCCTGCTCCTCGTCTAAAGATAGTCAGACGCCTCAGACATAGGTTGGGGGCAAACTTTGGCCACCTGAAAGTAAAGGGATCTGGTCTCCCTTTCAGTTTAGGGACCACAGTGTAAGGGAGAGGAGGGGGCTGCTCTTGGCCATGCAGGCCTTCCATCCCATATTCCAACCAGGATATCTAAAGCTGTTCACAGACAACATGACAGCCCTCTGGTCTGTGAACAAACCGGAGGGGACCAAATCCTGTTACGTAGGCTGGCTCAGGCCTGGGAGCTGTCAAAGTTCCAGTTAACCTTCAGGCAGTGTACATCCTATCTGTCAAAATTGTATGGCAGATTACTGAGCAAGTCCCAAACACCATCCCATGAATGGATGCTTCAAATGATGTTTCTAGACATTGTCCACCAGTGGAGTATTCCTCAAACAGACTTTTTTCCCACCCCCATGAACAGACCACTTCTGCAGTTGTGTGCCGGAGAGCCTCATCCTCTGGTCTGGAAAGTGAATACCTTTTCTTCCTCTTGGAAGGAGAATGTTTCTGTATGTATTCTCTCCCCTTTCCCTCATCCCAAAAGTCCTGTCCAAAATTCAGCATGACAAACCAAAAATCTTGCTGGTGACTCCCTTCTGGCCAAGGCGGCACTGGTTCCCTCCCCTCCTGCATTTAGCCAAGGGCAGTCACCACAAGTTTCCTCACAGAGTGGACCTCCTCACACAAGACACAGGGACCCTCATCCCACTTGTCGACTCTTCACTTGACCCTGTGGGTGATAGGGTACTAATCCCTTTCAGATAATTGTTCTCTGAGGACGTACTTAAAGTCCTGCAGGAGGCCAGGAAACCAAATACCGGCAAAATGGAAGAGATTTTCAGTCTGGTGTATGAAACAAAATCGGGACTTAACAGTGGAAATTCCCCTGGTTTTAACTTTAGTGTGAATTGCTCAATGCTGGTGTGGCTTACCCTTCAATAAAAGCTTATATGTCAACCATGTCTGCCTCTATCTACCCCCTTAGCTAGCAGATGAGGCAAAACAGTTTCTTAAAGGTGTCCTAAAAATTAGACCTCCCAGGAAACAAGTTCCACCTACCTGGGACCTTAACTTTGTTTTGGAAAAGCTGACACTTCCCTTTGAGACGGCTTCCTCAGCTACTTTTCAATACTGCTCCTGGAAAACTGTTACTCCTAACCCTGACTTCAGCCAGATGAGTGTCTGAGCTATAGCCCCTTAAGGTATCCTCACCTTTTCTGATATTCCACAAAGACAGGGTCTTTCTGCACACAAACCCCTCATTTATGCCTGAAGTAGTCAATTATCTATCTTTTAATCAGTCCAATCGCTTCCCTGCCCCCCCCCCCCAGAACCCTAGTGAGAGTGTCCTCCATACCTTAGATGTCATCCAAAAAAGGAAAAGACTGAAAAGCAAACCGCCTCGGAATCACCAATAAGTGTTTCACCACTTGTACAGCATAAAATGATTTTATTGTAACAATCACAAAGTAATGTCCAAAAAGACATTATTGTAACTAAAAAGGTTAAGCGCTTTTACCCAAACCACCTTGGGCTAAATCAGAATATCTTAAAATGCAATGAAAAAAAGCTTGTATACACTTTTTGGCATCAAAAATTTTTTTAAAAAAACTTTAAACACTTAAAGAAACAGTATCCGTTAATAAATAATTAATGTTAAGTTGTCAATCTCGCCTTCATTCTTGCTGGATGCTCCGACTCGGCCACTCTAAAAGCTCGAGAGCTAGTTTCACCGGCTCGAGGCTCCCCTATATCCCACAATGCTAGGCGGTAACTTCCTCAGATCTCATTTGCCGCAACGCGATCGAGATGCTTTTTTCAACCGGCTCAGGTTAGTTAAAATTTTTGACAGTTTAGTCAGTCAGATAACCCCTTTAAGTTAGCTCCCTTTCATAATTCTATATAGTTAAATACTTTTATCCCTTTTAGTTAATTTTTTCGTTAGTCTACCTATCCTAAATTATCCTACCTTTCCCTTGGGCTTTAGGCCCACTCCTCCCTTCCTTGGTAGTTGGAGTGTCTGTGTTTTTTGTAGGGATATTTTTAGTTTAAACTTTGTAAGTTATAATTTAAAGTTTATTATTTTTATAGTGTAATTGGTGTGTGTGTGTGGGTGTTTGTGATTAAACTTTATTCTTCTCTTTGGACATGTCCAAAGAATCAAAGGTCTCAGGCTTCAAGAAGTGTGACTCGTGCTGTCAGAAGATGTCTCTGACAGACTGTCACACTTCTTGTGTTTACTGCCTGGGACCTTTGCACCTGCAGGACTCATGTGCTGTTTGCCATGGCTTCAGCCCTAGAGTCCTGCAGGAGCGAAAAAATAAATTAATTCTCAGAGGCTTATTAAAGCCTGAGGGTCCCTCCACTTAGTCATCGGGGAGACCCTCTAAGTCCTCCAGACCTTCGGCTCCAGCCTCTGAGCCGACTTCTGAGGGCTCTAAGTCTATTCGAACATCGGCTCCGACCGGAGCCGATGAATCTCGAATGCATGTACCTACGCTGTCCTTGGCTCCGGCTGGAGCAGAGGAAGACATAACTGAGTCGGCTCCGATCAAGTTGTCAGAGCCGACAACTAAGAAGAGGTCACGTTCCCCATCTATCGGCTCTGTTCATTCGGCTCCAGCATCACCTTTGCTGTCTGAACGGAGCCATAGATCCCACTCTTCTAGGTCTTCCAGGTTATTGGACCACGACCTTCAGAGAGTAGTGAGTCGACTTCTTAAGTCCGAGGCATTAGCCCAAATGCTTCAAAGTCCGACTCAACAGTCGAAGACTATCCCCACCACTCAAAATATTCCTCCTCTGACTCTTTTGAGTTCGGGCGGTTCGGACCCGAGACTGTGGTGGCGTCGGAACCGATACCCTTGTCTTCGGTTCCGTTGTCGGCTCCGATTTCTTCCTTGGAAGAATCTCTGCGCTGGACTTCCCTTGTCGGCTCCGAGGGGGCGAGTGGCATCGGACCCTTGTCCGACCCCGCTCTCCCTCTCGGTGCTTCGGCGCTGGTAAGTTCGGCTCAGACATCGGCCTCGGAGCCATCACTATCAGTGCCGGGGGAGGTTTTCAGTTTTTCGGAACGGAGACCTCCGGCTCTGTCTGACAGGGGTGCCTTTGAGGTCATGAGGAGCGTGTTGGAACCTGGTTCTAATCCACAGTCGGCTCCTTCTGCCCTTCCCTCCATGGTGCCTCCGGTGATTTCTACTCACTCTCTTGTCCCCGACCGTAGAGAGCCAGCTCCTCAAGTTTCCCCTGTGGGGATCTCCTCCTCTTCCGAGGCCTCTCCTGATCCTGTAGGAGAGCCCCCTAGGAAGAGGCAGTGTAAGAGGAAGCACATTGACTCCCCTGAGTCTGTCACCTCTGACACTGATTTAGAGGATTTTGAAGGTTCCCCCTCTGAAGATGTCTCCTTTGCAGACATCCTTGAAATCTTAAAACAGAGGGGGAATTGGCCAGCCCTCAACCCTTCAGAGGATGAATCAGTGTACCTTGAGGCGTTTGGCTCTCGCCCTTCCACCTCCTGGGTGTCCCCTCCCTTTGACCCCCTTATGCAGGTGGTGGCAAGGAAGGCTTGGGCGGCTCCTGACTCAGTGGAACCCACCCCCAGGAGACCATCTAAGTTCATCACGGCCCCCAAAGACAAAGAATTTCTGACCATGGGCGTCTCTGTTGATGCTATGGTGGTGGCTGCAGCTACCAAGAAGGAGCTAGCTGATCCTTCGGTACCTGTTCATCCTCCTAACAAGGAGTCTAGGTCGATGGACAGGTATGGGAAGCGGATGTTCTCGTCAGCGACCTTTACAATGAAATCGCTGAATTACCTGTGCCATTTTACTCTACTTCAGAGGGATTTACTCAAGGAAGCGAGTGAAATGCTGAAGGACCCAACAGCTGCGGGTTTCCAGGATAGGATGAACTCTCAGCTGGCTACCTTTAATTCTATCACCAACTCCTCCATGCGCCTCCTTTCTTATGCGGCTGATGGAGCAAGTAGAGCAGCAGGTACAGGTGTAGCCTTGCGTAGGCACTCCTGGATGCGGCTTTGTAACTTTGCGGACCCCTTTAAGGCGTCCTTCACTAATTCCCCCTTTGATGGATCATCCCTCTTTGGTCCTCAAGTGAAGGAAACCTTGACTAGGTGCGAGACTGATGGCAAAACTCTTTCTGCCGTCGGAGTCCGTTTTTCTACTCCTTCTAGACCTTACCCCAAAGGTCAGAAGGGGGGAAAGATGTGGTTCCGGAAACAATCTCAAGGAGACTTGCCTGACGCACAGAGTCTATTCCCCTCTAGAGGCAGAGGGGGGAACAACAATGGTAGACGCCGCCCCAGAGGCAGAGGGGGGGAACAACAATGGTGGACGCCGCCCCAGAGGCAGAGGGGGCCCGCAGAATCAGGACGGTCGAGAATCCTTTTCCGACAAGCCCTTTCAGCATCCCTGAGGTGTTGCCCGACTGTCCACCTTCGGAAGTAGTCGGGGGAAGGTTGTCACTGTACCCAAAAGCCTGGCTATCCCTAACTCAAGACAAGTGGGTACAGTCTATCATTTCCGAAGGCTACAGAATTCCCTTTCTTTTCGTTCTGAAGCTGTCCAACAAATCCCTTCCAGACGTTCCACCCAGTCAAAGGGAACAAGCAGCATTAGAAATTTCAAAGCTGCTCGCAAAAAGAGCCATTTAACCAGTGCCAGCAGACCAAGTAGGATCCGGAACCTACTCCAAATTCTTTTTGGTTCCAAAGAAAACAGGGGACTGGAGACCCATTTTGGATCTCAGCAACTTGAACAAGTTTGTCAAGAAAACAAAGTTCCGGATGGTCACGCTGCAGTCCATTCTTCCCCTTTTGGAACGGGACAGCTGGATGTGCTCTGTAGATCTCCAGGATGCGTACTATCACATCAAAATGAATCGACGCTCCAGGAGATTTCTCCGCTTCAGGCTGGGAACCAGTCATTTTCAATTCAGAGCCCTGCCCTTTGGTCTCACTACAGCCCCCCCGAGTGTTCACCAAATGCATGGCAGTGGTAGCTTCTCATCTGAGATATCAAGGATTCCAGGTGTTTCCTTATTTAGACAACTGGCTCCTTACAGCCCCCACCAGGCATCTCTTACTCCTCGCCAGAGACTACACCTTTCGCACATGTCAGGCACTAGGCATCTCAATAAACTACGAAAAGTCTGTCTTGTCGCCTTGTCGTGTTATTACTTTCATAGGCGCAAATCTAGACACAGTCAAGATGTCAGCCAGACTCACAGAGCAAAGGATAGCAGACATTCACAAACAGGTCTTTCTTCTTTTACAGAACAACAAAGTCAAGGCCAGACAGATCCTGAAAGTCTTGGGAATTATGGCTGCGGCCATCCCTCTCCTACCATTAGCCCGCTTCCACATGAGAATTTTACAATGGATGCTCTTCACACAATGGTCTTATCAAAGCCTTCCAATGTCCCATCCTATTCGGATAACTCAATCGTGCAAGAGTCATCTCTCTTGGTGGATCTCATCCCCTCAGCTCCTCCTAGGGAGACCCTTTGTTCCTCCCACCTCCGGTTGCTACAGTGACAACGGACGCCTCCCTGATCGGGTGGGGGGGGCATTTTCAGGGCAGGACAGTCCAGGGCATGTGGCAACTGTTCGAGTGCCACTTGCATATAAACGTTCTAGAGATGAGAGCAGTGCTCTTAGTGTTGCAAGCCCTACAAGACTCTCTTCCCATAGGAACGATAGCAATCCAAACAGACAACATGTCTGTAGTGTGGTACATCAACAAACAAGGCGGAACCAGGTCTTACCCCCTATGTCGAGAGGCACTCAGACTATGGCAATGGGCGATCTCTTCTCAGCGATTTCTGTTAGCAACGCACATTCCCGGGAAGTCCAATGTGATTGCGGACAAATTGAGCAGAGCTATTCTCATGCCTCACGAGTGGTCTCTGAACAACTCAGTGTTGGAGAAAGTTTTTCGAAAGTGGGGCAGGCCTTGCTGCAACCTTTTTGCTACTCCCCAAAACAGCAAGTGCGACGATTTTTTTCACCCTCTTTCCCCAACCAGGCCATCCCAGCAGAGACGCTCTAGTACACGTTTGGCCCCGGGGACTTCTCTATGCCTCCCCTTCCCACTGATATCCCAGCTGATACAGAAAGCCATCGCTCAGGAAGCTTCTATGATCCTCATTGCCCCTTACTGGCCTCGACAAATTTGGTTCCCCTTTCTCCACCGTTATCTGTTGGAACAACCTTGGCATCTGGACCCAGTTCCAGACCTTTTGACCCATCAGTCGGGTCAGTTGCACCACTCCCTTCCCTCTCTGAACCTCACAGCTTGGTTCCTCCAATTCCAACCTTAGCCAGGCTTCCTTTGATATCTCACTCAGAGATATCTTGATTGCCTCTCATAAATCTGCCACTCGGAAGATTTATCATAGCAAGTGGAAACGTTTTTCCTTTTGGGCTCAGTCAAAGAACATAGATCCTTTCACTGCTTCTATTCAAACAGTTCTAGACTTTCTAGCCGAACTTTTCCATGCAGGTTCGTCCCCTTCTACCATTAGAGTTCAATTGGCTGCAATTTTGAACTTTCATGTTGGAGTCCGAGTCCTCTCATGTCTCACAAACTCTGCAAGGCCTTTTTAAAGGGAGTCTTTCTGCTCAAACCACCCATCAAAGATCCTCCTCCTCAATGGAATCTCAACTTGGTTCTGGCATCCTTAATTCTTCCCCCCTTTGAACCTGCGGCTTCATGTTCTATAAAATTACTTTCCTGGAAGACTCTCTTTTTAGTAGCTATCACCTCCGCTAGAAGAGTCTCTGAACTTCATGCTCTGTGTAGTCGACCCCCTTATCTAGTTTTTCATAAAGACAGGGTTTCCTTGCGTACTAACCCGTCTTTTTTGCCCAAAGTAGCTTCATTGGCAAATTTGAATCAAACCATTGAGCTTCCTGTGTTCTTCCCAAATTATTCTAATAGGTCAGAACAAAAGTTACACAGTTTAGATATTCACCGCCGGCTTGGGTACTATCTAGACAGGACCAAACAATTCAGGAAATCTGACCAACTGTTTGTTTCTTATGCAGAAGGTAGAATGGGCCTTCCAGTCTCTAAAGTCTCTTTCTCTAGATGGCTTACTTTGTTGATTACCCTAGTGTATGAAATAAGACATCAACAGTTGCCATCCAAACCCAGGGCTCATTCAACTAGAGCTTTAGCCACCTCGGTAGCTTTCCAAGATAGGCTGCCTATTGATTCGATTTGTTCTGCAGCTACTTGGGCTTCTCCCCATACCTTCATTTCTCATTATAAGTTGGACCTGGCCAACTTTGGTTCCACTGTACTCAAGAGTCTGTTCCGATAGGCCACCCGGGACAAGGTGCTAGGGACGCGGTCCCATCCAGCAAGAATGGAGGCGAGATTGACAACTTAACATTTAGAAGTTATGTACCTACCGTAACGTTCCATGTTAGTTGTCTTCTTCTCGCCTTCTTTCTTGCGTCCCACCCTCCTCCCCCCTAGCCAGGACAGACCTAGAAGAGTTTCTTTGTTCCTTATGGAAATTTATTGCTGGTCTTAGCTTTCAAACGAGATCTGAGGAAGTTACCGCCTAGCATTGTGGGATATAGGGGAGCCTCGAGCCGGTGAAACTAGCTCTCGAGCTTTGAGTGGCCGAGTCGGAGCCGAGGATCGGCTCCAAACCCATCCAGCAAGAAAGAAGGCGAGAAGAAAACTAACGTGGAACGTTATGGTAGGTACATAACTTCTAATTATACCATGACCCCCCCCAAAACGTGCACGCTGATTGGCCAGCGTGCACATTGTATCGAGTTATACTAATGGGAAAGGTCCGGTCGCCGGACTTTTTCCATTAGTATAACTCTACTTTAAACACTGTCTCTATGTTAAATGGGTTTAACATGAGACAGCTTTTAACAGCGGAGATCTCCGTTGCTTATTTAAAGCTGTCTCGCTATGCTAAACCCATTTAACATACTAAAAGCAACAGAGAAAGCAAGATCTCCGTTGCTCTTTACTGTTTCGCTATGTTAAATGGGTTTAACATAGCGAGACAGTTTTAAAATAAGCAACGGACATCTCCGTTGCTTATTTTAAACTGTCTCGCTAAGTTAAACCCATTTAACTAATAAAAAAAGCAACGGAGATCTTGCTTTCTCCGTTGTTTTGCCACAGCTCTGATGTACTGCGCGGCAGTACATCAGAACTTCGCGGATGCCAGACATCAGCGGAAGGGCAGAAAACAGGGATTATACTATGCCATTATTTAAGAAAAGTAATAGTTTCTTTTCTTAAATAATGTCATATAATAGCAATAACCACGCCTGGTGTGTGTAATGCTATTTACCCATGGTTGGCTTTGTTTGGTCCTCGGGACCAAACCACCAACCGTGAGTAAATCCAGCATTACCACAAGCGTGGTTAATATAGTATCCGTTATTAAATAAGAATTAGTCAGCCTTCATACCCGTACATAAAAGAATGTACTACATCCTAATAATATATTCAGTACTATCACAAATACCAAAAACAAATGGTTCTGCCACCAATTCCACTTAAAAACACTTAAAACTTAAACTTTAATAAAATATACGATGATGAGATAAGATAAAATCAACACCCTGGCTCAAACCGGATAATCGTTTTCGGTATAATGCCTTTTTCAAATCCCAAATCCTAAATGTTTGCCAGTGAAACTTCTTCTTAAATACCTTCATTTCCTAGTGTTCACTCACTTAGATGCATTTAGTAACCATAACAGCATACACACCCTTCTAATTATGTCATTTTGAGTGCTGAAGAGCTTTCCCTTTTAGTGCAGGTTTTAAAGGAACAAATGCATTCAGGCCTGGTGACTGATTCGATTGCAAATTCATTATCCACTTCATCTCTTCAATTTCTGTTCGGTTTACTAAATTTTTTTACTATCACAAATATTCAAGCTTGGTGGGTTAAATATGAATCATTAATATACTGTATAAACTCTACATAAACTGTTGACAAAACTTAAACAAAAAAATACTCTAACTGTTGAGTATGTTATTCCCATATATTTCTATATAAAATATTATAAACTTATAAATATATAAAATATGCATCTATTAACTCTTAGTCATAAATATATGTTAATGTATAACTGTATTCACTGCTAAAAACGTAATTGTGTATATATTAATAACCATTTTATACACTGTATCTATCTGAATGATAATTGATGTATGAATATATGGATATAATGAATCTGTGTTGTTAAAATATCTCCAAAATGGGTTTGACTGGGATGTGGTCATTAAGACGGGGGGGGGGGGGTAGTTGCGTCTAAAAATATCTGCCACCATTCCTCCTTGTAACTCAACATTTTTTATGATCACCTCCCCTAGCATCCATGTTAATTATATCTAAGATGGAAAAATTAAACTGATGTGTATATCTCTTTTTGAAACTTCTTTCTGTCTTGCCTATATAATAACTAGAGCATATACTACACTTTGCCATGTACACAAGCATTTTGGTGTTACAATTACCTTCCTAAATCTCACTAGTGTCTTAAGTCCATTATCTAAAATAATTTTATCTGTTTCCAGCATATAACAGCATTGATTACATGCACCACATTTCTTGCTGTGTGTATTACGTCCTTTCTTAGTATTCTTTGCCCCTTCAGAATGCTGTTCTAAATGTTTCTTGATGATCCATCCTGTTTTATAAATAAAATTAGGTTTAGTGCCCATGATTACTAACAAAGTGGAATCACCTGTTAAGTACCAATATTTATACAATATATTTTTCACTTCCTTAGCTACTAAGTTATATTGTATAATACAAGACCTTTGATATAAGCCTGTCGCAGTATTTTTATTATTATTATTCTGTCCAAAATTCTGACACAATTTTACCCCTGTCCCAGCTCCTAATAGAGGCTTGTATTTTATACCCCACTTCTGAGTAACATATTGTACAATATTTTGCATCATGTGTTGAGGATAGCCTCTTTGTTGGAATAATTCCTTTATAAAATTCAATTCCTCTACCATGGTATCAAATTCAGATGTCATTCGTGCAGCTCGAATGCACTGTCCTTTAAATACATTGGATTTAACTTTATCGGGATGACAACTACCATAATCCAAGTAGTTATTAGAGAAGGTATTTTTCCGATATAGTTTAGATTGTAATCTACCTTCCTGATGGTAAATATAAGTATCAAGATAAGCAGCGCCTTCATAACTATATGTATAAGTGAATTTTAAATATTCACTACTGTTATTAAGAAATTGTATGAAGGCCTGACATTTCTCCATATCGTCATCCCATAGTATATAAATATTATCCAGGAATCTGGAGTAATATTTGATGCTTTTAAAATGTTGACTGGGGAATAGTTGGGTAACTTCCCAATCAAGCATGACCAGGTTGGCAAATATGGGAGTACATGCTGCTCCCATAGCTAACCCCCCCCCCCCCCGGTCTTCTTGAAATATTCCCCCTCAAAATAAATGAAATTATTATCAAGTACTATGGACATGAATTCCAATATTAAACTTACTTCATCCCAATTAAAGTTTGTATATGTAATAATACTGTTACTGAAAGCATCTAATCCTTCTTGCTTGGTGATGCATGAAAAGAGATCTAGAACATCTATAGCAACAAACATAATACCTTCTTTCCATGCATTTGTAGGATATACACTTAGAAACTCCCTGGAATATTTTACCATAGGGGAGGAGATCATAAAATGTTGAGTTACAAGGAGGTATGGTGGCAGATATTTTTAGAAGCAACTACCCCCCCTGGTCTTAATGACCACATCCCAGTCAAACCCATTTTGGAGATATTTTAACAACACAGATTCATTATATCCATATACTCATACAGCAATTATCATTCAGATAGATACAATGTATAAGATGGTTATTAATATATACACACAATTACGTTTTTAGTAGTGAATACAGTTATATATTAGCATATATTTATGACTAAGAGTTAATAGATGCATATTTTATATATTTATAAGTTTATAATATTTTGCATAGAAATCTATAAGAATAACATACTCAACGGTTAGATGAGTATTTTTTTGTTTAAGTTTTGTCAAGTTATTTCCTGATACAGTTTACTATGTAGAGTTTGTATAGTATATTAATGATCCATATTTAAACCACTAAGCTTGAATATTTGTGATAGCATTGAATATATTATTAGGATGTAGTAAATTCTTTTATGTACGGGTATGAAGGCTGACTAATTCTAGTTTATTAACTGATACTGATTATTAACGGATACTGTTTCTATAAGTGTTTAAAGTTTTTAAAAAACTTTTTGGCGTCAAAAAGTGTATATAAGCTTTTTTCATTGCATTTTAAGATGTTCTGATGAAGCCCAAGGTGGTTTGGGTGAAAGCACTTAACCTTTTCAGTTACAATAACGTCTTTTTGGACATTATTTTGTGATTGTTACAATAAAATTTTATGCTGTACGCTGTACAAGTGGTGAAACACTTATTGGTGATTCCGAGGCGGTTTGCTTTTCAGATACCTTAGATGTCCACAGACAACTTAGATTTTACTTGGATAAGACCAAAACTGTTAGTCTGATCAGCTTTTTGTTTCTTACCACCTCAGAGCCCTGAGGCAGGCTGTGTCCAAGCATACTATTTCCTTCTGCTACACTCACCATGGTAAGACTCTCCATTAGGGTTAATTTCATCAGGGTTGTTGCCTTATCTGGGGCTTTTTTCATAGGGATTGGGCAATTCAATTCTTGAAGCAGTTATGTGGACCTCAGTCCATACCTTCATCAAACACTGTAAATTAGATGTAATTTCTAAATCTAGAGCAGGGTTTGCCAGAGCCATACTACAGGATTTCTTGGAAAGGTCCTCAGCTACTCCTTCCTCTTACTTCATGAGCTTTGGTATTCTCCCTCGTGTTATGACTACTGCAACAGATGAATCGAATGACCTAGAATAATTTTGTATAATCTTACCATAACCATAGATGTTCTTCGTGTTTCACTGTTGCAGTCATCACATTTGAGTTATCCTGCCAGGGGTAGCCCTCAGTTGGCCCGAATACCAGAGGCTTAATATTTCTGCATCGGTTGCTGCCACTCCAGGACTGACGTCAGCCGACACCATTACATCAGTCTTTCTTGCCGAGGAGCCTGAAGCAGAAGCAGTCCGCATGAGTGCCAGTCTGCCACTACCCGAGTTTTCATTTCCGAATTGAAGTTGAAGTCTTCTAAAGCTCTGAAGCAGAAGCAGTCCGCATGAGTGCCAGTCTGCCACTACCAGAGTTTTCATTTCCGAATTGAAGTTGAAGTCTTCTAAAGCTAAGTACCCCATTGGGGATCTTTTTTTTTTTTTTTTTTTTTTTTTCTCTAACCAATATCAGAAAAATTGTTTCGCCTGTGGAAAGCAAATACCACACTGAGACTTTCATTCTTACTGCGTCACCTGTTAGGCCCAGACCGCAACATCCCCCGCTATCGCTTTTGTGCTTTATTCAATGCCAGAACTATATGTCGTCGGGCCCTTGTTGTAACTAGGTATTTTCACTTTCAGTCCTCTAATTCCAAGCTATCCAACTACCGATCTTCCAAAAAAAGTAAGGATAAACAGACCACACTGGTCCAAAACTGCCGATGACATTTCCGTTAAGGTAGTAGTCAGTTCTCCGGTCCTCAGTGAGGTGCTTTCGTAGCCCCTGATGCCCGCTTCTGGGATTCGCAGGCCGCTACCATGACCCTTTTGGAGTCCGGTATGCCGCGAGACTCCTCTTCGACTAAGGATTTTGCGGATGTCTCTACCTTGAATGGGTCCGGAGCTGCTGAGCTTACCGGCTTCCGAGGAAGTACTTCTCACTACCAATACTCAACACAGGCCGACTACTACTTTCGCATCTTCATTTCTTTCTAAAACCGAGTTTCTAAGGTCCAGGGTACGAACCACACCAAAAAAAACGATGACCCAAGCTCAGGCATCTGCTTCCTTGCCTCCGTCTCAAATGCTTAAAATGGCGGAAGACCTTCTAATGCTTATTAGGGGAAGCCAAGCTACCCCTTCCAAGAGAAAGAGACTTGTCCCCAGTATTTTTATCTGCACAGGAGTCCGATGACTCTGATCCATCTGAATATGAAGATATGCAACCCCTGTCTGCTTATGATGATTCTGATGCAGAGGAATCCATCCCTTCAGCCTCTCCTCCGGAGGACTTTTCCTTTGGGGAAAACCTACATACATTAAAGGAGCATTTCTAATTGGAATGTCAGGACTATCCTCAGTCAAAAGAGACTCTGGGAATTCTTCGATCTTCCACAGCACAGACCTCTGGCCATTCCTCCTGTCCTGTATGTTGTGGATGATGTTTTTATAGAATCCAGTCTGACCCCTGACACCCTCCCTCCTGTCCCCAGGAAACCAGACTGGTATTAGAGTCCCTGACTCTCACAAATTTCTTTTCAAAAGTCCTACTGCTGACCCTGAAGTGATCTCTCAAGGACCTAAAGGAATCAAAGCAACTTCAGCTAAGAATCCCACCCCCTCAGACAAGGATTCCCAAGCATTAGACAGATGTGGTAAAAAAGTATACACCTCTGCTACTCTTGCTATTGGAGCATTAAATTGTCAGTTCCACATGCTGAAATATCAGCAACATACCATGGAACTCCTCAAAAGATATCTACTTTTCCTGTTTGTGCAGAAAATAGAGTTACAAGAGTTAATGCATTCTGCAAGTCAGGTAAGTAAGCACACCTTACAATGTGGTTTTGAAGCCCTAGAAGCATCTTGCAGGGCAGCAGTCGCTGGTTCTTTCCTTTTAGAAGGCATGCTTGGCTTAAGGAACAGACCTTGCCAGACTGTCAAATCCAAATTATTGGACGCACCCTTGCACAAAGACAACTTATTTGGCAGCAAGACAGAAGAGGCTTTAAAAAAAGATGTAAGAAAAAGCTAAATCTATGCAGACAGTTATAGACTTCTTACAGGTCCAGCCACCAAGGTTCAGTAAGCATTGCTGGGCCACCATTACCAACGACCTCTGGGTCCTCAACATACTGTCCCAGGGATACAGATTTTATTTCCACACTCTGCCAACCCCAAAAGGGTTCCCAGATCTTCCCCCAAACCACTGGGCAGAGGCCAAAAATAAGTCCTTTACCTGCTCTCCATGAAGGCAATAGAGCATGTTCCTGAAGAACAGATAGGCCAAGGTTTC